>NW_008824283.1:1727423-1728693 GCF_000699105.1 Pygoscelis adeliae | reverse complement strand
TTCCAAGGTAGTACCTTACAAAGCAGCCTTTACTTTTCCCTCAGGGGGCCAAATTTACCAAACATATGGTTGTACAAATTAACACTGTCCCCTAAAAGTAAGTAGGTAGATCGACACTTGCCCTCTCCAAATGCTGATCTCACCAGGACAACCTCACCGGTCAAATATAAGTTCCCCTCTCCTGCCAGTGCCAGAGTTGAATCACACATCCCACATCTCATCTGCCTGTGTGCCTCCATCATCCCTTAATGTCCTGTGCAGGGACAGGGAGCTCCAGGCACTGCTTTCACCCTGCACACGAGTGCTCGCCCTGAAGCAGGAGCTGGTGGCCAAGAGCGGCCCATGTCAGCATGCCCTGACCTGCCAGACAGATGGAGGTGTCAGCTGGATCCATCCTGCTCCAAAACATTTATTTTTTTGCTGCTCCCCTTCACAAATTCCTTTTCAGCCACAGTTTCCAAAGTAAGGCAAACAGACCTTGCACTGGGATGTCTTCCAATGCAAAGATGAGATGTGTTGCTTTTCTTTAACTGGTTTGTTTAAGATATAGAAGCCAGTTCCACAGTGGGACTGGGCCCAGCTAGGCAAGTGGGCCAAGTTCCCTTCCCCTAATAAATCATGGGCTGACTTGTAAGACTGTTTGTGAAGCACTGCTGCAAAAAACCATTAGCCCAGGGACACTCTTCTCTCTCCCAGCACCTTCACCCAGCAGCACCCCTGCTCCTTGAAGCAACGGCCACTCCACAAACCTACAAATGCTCATTGAGGATCCCCTGTTGCACCCAGGCAGGCACAATGATAGCATCCACTCCCTGGTGCTCCAGCATCTTAAATGAAAGAGCCTCTAGCTAAAACAGAAGCTGGAGGTACTGCCAAGTCTCCAAAATGCTCCTGTGCTATATATCACACGGAGGCTTGCTTCCAGCCTCACTGCAGCCTCCTGGGGTACCTTCCTGTAGTGCCAGGGGAGTGACTCTTCCTGGAAGGAAAGGGATTAGATGAACTCATGCATATCCCATACTAAAGGGAGGTGCAAATTTTCTTCCCCTCCAATGCAAGACTATGCCATACAGAACCTTATGGTATGGACCTGGACAGCAAGAATATGGCCCTAACACTGTGAGATGCAGTACAGGGAAGAGACATGTTTGTCTTTCCTGTTCTCAGATGAAATATGCCTTAAATATCACTGAGCTGACAACACCAAAGTATCGAAAAGGTCCTGGCCTTTCCCTATTTTTGAATCTCTTTCCCGTCCTCTCACAGGTGA
>NW_008824283.1:1717779-1727413 GCF_000699105.1 Pygoscelis adeliae | reverse complement strand
CCTCCAAACTGCCAGCATCCATGTCATCCACTCAGGTCTCTGGACATGCAACACTCTGGGGAAAGTTATTTTTAGCATCATTTTCAACAGATGATGGAAACTTTCTGTTGTTTTCACAAACATAAAATTATTCTGGCCAATGCCCAAACATTTCTGGCTTCTTTTGAACTGTATTCTCATCACCAGCCCCTATAGCTTCAGTATTTCTTTTAACTGTCTGCTCCTTCAAAACAGTCAGCAGAGAGGGAGAGCATTTCACTGCCCGTAGTTAGAAACTGAAAGTGCAAGAGAAGTCTCAATGCTCTGCTGAGAAAGTACAAGACAGAAAGTGGGAAGATAGAAATGTCCTTGAAGGTCCATGCTCAAGAACCGGGAAGGGTGCACACTCCCTGCATGCACCTTCTTAAAAGAGGATGCAGATGGTGGGGCCAGGGAAGAAGCTCTGCCACAGTCTAGAGAAACTGGGCAATATTGCTGGGTAACAGACACCCTGAGCCCTACAACAAACATGTCAGATACGTACAATGTCGTGCAAGAAGTTTTGCCACCCTGAACATGGTGGTGTTTGTTCTTTTTACTTTCAAGATAGTTTATTTCGAAAGGTTTTGCTTTAGAAGACCATTTAAGATAGGTTCATTGAGAAATTACTCTGGAGTATTTATTCACACTGATAACACAGAGCATTTGGTTTCAAGCCCAACAACACACTAGTTGTGAATTAATTCAGTGATAATCTTTATCGGTCTGTGGTATACACAGCAATAAACCTGCACCGTGAACAGATAATAACTGGAGTGATGGTGAGGCATTAAATCAAACTCAGAAAGCTGTTTATTGCATGTATCCTACCCTGCAGCAAGGCTTACCGAGCCTGGGCAACAAACCTCCAGGAAAGGAGAGCCGAGTTGGGAACCTGGGATTTGAAGCTCCTGATGTAAAAGCAGCAAGGGCAACGGTGATGGGCTTAGTGCTGCACCATTACGGGGGCTCAGCGGCCAGCTGCTTCCCAAAGGACTGGCTGCAGCTGGCCAGGCAGCCCTGCAGCTCATCCCTGGAAATGAATCGGAGCAGATCCTTGTAACAGCACATAGTGAAATACTTCTTCCCTCTTCAAACATGGTGTGCTTCCGATGGCGACCCTGAAGTTCTAATAAATGCCTAGGTACAGCCCCTGCAAACAGGCACCGATTCCTGCCATGGTTCAGAGGCAGCTCAGGGAGCTGGTGTGAGGAGGGATCCAAGGAAAGCAGCCAGACCCGCTGGGTTTGCAGAAGGCAGGCTGGGCTGAGACACAGGCGGGAGCTCTGCAAGCCCCAGCCAGGCTGGGCAGTTGTACAGACAGCATCTCATTATGTGAGTTTTGGGTTTTTTGTCTTGTTGCATTGGGGTTTTTTTATGCCTTGTATAGCTTGGTTTTCCAAACTTGGCATTCAGGTGACCGAAGGGTTTAGGTACTTCCGCAGAGTCGCTAAGAAAGGCAAAGCTGCTGCCAGCAGAGTTCCTATCGCAGCAATATCACGGTCAACTAAGGATGATTTGGAGATTGCCATTAGCAAAACTGTGACGGTTGTTCATTTCTTTTAACTGTCTAAGATCTGGAAGTTCCTATTTTTTATTTTCCTCCTTTCTCCTAATTGCAGAGTGTTTCTGAACTGTAGAAAACTGTTTCTGGCTGGAGACTGGTTACTTGATATTAAAGCCAACATTCCAGCTTGTGAGGCTGGTGGGGTAATTGTGAGCACCCAGTCTTGTCTGCGGAGGAAAAAACACCCTGAAGGACCAGCAACTCCCGTTGCCCAAAAGCCATAACAAAAGCCCCTGCTTTTTTTGCCTTACAAATACTGAGGCTGAGAAGATTAATTTCATGAGTGTTCTTCAGCTTGGCTGTTGGCTTTAGCAATCAGTTCCTTGAGCCTCGGCATTGGTTATGGACAAATAACCAGCACGTTTGTGGGCAGGATGTGTTGTTCATCCTGAGCCAAACTGACCCGTTCTGCTGCTCTGGAGCTTGCGCTGGTCCAGGACTAGGAGTGTCCTCTCCTCTCCAAAGTAGGACAGTTTGTCCTAGGGTATAAAATACATGCTGCTGCTTCTGATCAAGCAAATTAGGAGCCTAACTATTTTAATTTTTTTTTTTTTCCCCAGAACACCAAGAACTTACAGAACAATTATCTGGGGCCAGGATGGTTTTGCTTCCTAAGCAGACTGTCTATGCTAATGACTTGTAACTTGTCAACAGGAACCAAATTCCCATGGTGTATAAAGGGAGAAACCATGGCATTTTGGCATATTTCACCCAGCTCAAATCAACCACCTCTGAGAATAATACCGTGGGAGAAAGATTGGTTGAATAAAATAGTTGGAAAAAACAGAATTTATCCCGTTTCCTTTCCCCTCAAGCCACAGTGTACATAACTGTAACACTTTTGTATAAATTGTTTAGGAAAGAGACTCATCCTCCCATGTACATAGGGTTTTGCATCTCAGTTCAGATGGACCAGTAATTAGATCTTTTTTATGTCATATATTTATGATGGGTCTCTTGGGACTTCTTTATGACTTGGAAACATTTACAGTGGAAGAAGAGATATTGGGCCCTATTGCTTTTTTTCATCTATTTTTATTTTTTAGAACAAAATATAATATCATTAAATATAATATTAACATGATAATGTTAAAAAAGCATCTTCTGCCAGTAACATGTACAATAACGTAATAGTGCAGTAATGCAGTGGTGGATTATACTTGCTAAGAGAATAATGTGAATTTTGGCATGTTTTCACCAGATAATTTTTCCCTAAAAAAGTCATTCAGGTTGTAGCCAACTTAGTTTGTCAGCCAAGGGATGGTTGAATGGAGGCTGCACATTTTGTATCTGATAATGTCAGCATAAATGTTTCATTATTCCATCTACTTTTGTTAATGTTGACAACCGTTGCCATCAATAAGGCAATATTTGCTGACCATTACCATCCAGGTGCTCTCTGAGATAACACAGCTCATCTTTATATATACACTGGAAAATTACTGGGCTATTTCCAGATACAATTGTGTGGGCTCTACTGGCAGATGTTGATTTTTTTCTAATACCATGTGCTATATATAAGATATCAAACAATCCATGGATAATCTAAGACCTTAAATAACTTGGGCCATACATATATATATTCATTCTACCCACTGTTCACATTAAAATGTCACTATCTGCCAATTTAACAATGCTACTCAACCATTTTTCAAATTCCTAAAGGTTTTTGTCTTTCTACAGACCTGTTAGTATTGAGTTTGCTTTGAAAAGATTGTTCTTGCCAAACTTTGAGTTTATCTTTAGCAAACATCTAATAGCTTTTAGGACAAATATGCTTGTCTCCAGTGTAATATGAATGTGCAAGCATTCTTTTTCTTAAAAAAAATCATGGATTTGATACAATTCCCTATCTCAGCTCCAGAACTTCAAGTTAAACTTCAGTGCAAGCTGATTTTAAGTGAAGTCCCAATCCTTTTTACACAGTGCTCCAAAGGTTCCCTAGGCTATTCTCTGCTGAGTGAGTTGAAGCTTCAGATTGTTAGAAGGTTTCCATATGTTCCACTTAAGATTACTCTGTAATTTTTTATAGCATAGAAAATTCCCTTATCAATTTTCCATCATTTTATTTATAAGACTTCTATGACGTCTGCTTAGTAGATGGTAAGCTCATAAAAGTTCTCTTGCCTGCAGAAAAAAGATTAGTGGACATTACAGATGTTTAACTCTTCAGATTGGTCCTGGCTGCTGCATAATTTTTTCCTACAGAGTAGCGATAAAGGTTTTCATGCACAGGTGTACAGGAGTTGTTGTACCTGCACCAGTACCACTCACTTCCCGCACTGGATCAACAGTCCAGCTTTGCTGCTGTGTGTCAATAACTGAATGTGCAGAAGTCATTAGCAATTCCCCAGTGTGGTGCTAAATGGCATTCTTTGATTCTTAGGTCAGCTAGTTTGCTGAGGGATGGCTAGTGAAAGGGCATTTTCTTGGCAAAACTTTATGCATCTCTGGAGGAGACTGGAAATGCAGAATGATCTCCCTACTACGATGAGCAGAAGGAGATACTGAGTCACAGTGGCAGGAGCGGGAGACAGATATCTGCTGCTGGACACAGAAACGTGAGTCCAATCTGACCTGAATATCAGTTACGGTGAGTAGTCAGTTTTCAGTGAAGAGCATGATTAACCAAGCAAGAAATTGGGCATTTATTCCTTTATCAGGCAATAAATTATTATTTGCATAGGCTGTTGGCTGCAGGAATCCAAACTGAGATGTTTTGCTCCTGTTTCAGACTGAAACCTGATCAGCACTTTATACGCTGAAGTCCTGGATTACCAGCATGGACAGCAGTTTCTGAGATGTGCTCGTCCCTGGGAAATAGGATTGAGATTCAGAGAAGTTCCTCAGAGAAGCTGGTTAATCACCCAAAATGGATCCGCAGTAAAAACACATCGGTAAAGTGGCTGGTGTCCTCCTGCTTACGAGAACCGCTGTCAGCTCAGCCTGATAACATGAGGCCACCTTTTCTGATGAGGTGAGCAGGGCTGTTGCACAGGTGAGAGAACTCCAGGGAAAACCCTAATAATCCTTGAACCTGAAAACACTTAGTTCTCGTGGGAGTTGGATCTTCACCGTGTCATGTCTGGCTACCTCCTGCCGCAGGGCTATGTCGGCGAAGGCAGCGCTTTCTGCCTCTTCCTCTGACCTTCATGCCTGGATTGGTCTGGCTGGGTCAGCCCAGGCTCAACCAGCTTCGTGGGTAGAGGAGATAGGGAAGAATTGCAACTGTACGGAGGAGCGATAGTGCTCTCACTGAAGGCATTTTCACTCAAATAGTTCCAAATCAAACTGTAACCACTGACTTGTCTTGCAGGGAGCTGGGTAGTAAAAGACCTTCAGTCTCTTTGTGTTGAGTGTGGGATTGGATGAGACAACCTCCAGAAGTCTCTTCAAACCTGAGTTATTCCATCTTTCTAACCAACCCAGAGCAGTGAGGGCAGCAGACTAGAATTCAGGTAATTATTTTGTGCAAAAGAATCATTTATTGCATTAATTCCTTATAATTCAAACATCACTCAGCATTACAGAGCAGATAAGGTGGTAAGCTGGTTTTTCTCTCAATTTTCCTGAAAGGCCCAAAGGGGACTGAGACTTTTCTGCCTTCAGTAAGCGCTGCTTCTTCGCTGACACCTCTGTTCCTGCTTTGATTGCGATTGTTTGTTAACTGATGGAGAACACTCTTAATGTGGTGGCATTTTTCACTTTCCTGGTATTTAATGAGACAGAACAGTGGGAGCAGAGGAAGAACTAGCTCCCTATTTAGTCTGTATCTAATGTAATGAAAGAAAAGTTAAAAAAAAAAGGTGCCTTGACACCAGCTTATTTTTCCTTTTCTGCCAGACAAAAGTACTTGAGAGATGATACCTGCTATGCAAGTGAGCATCTTCACCTGTTAGAAATCTTTTAATTTTTACTAAAATGTGAGAAATGTCAAATTCAGAATATTTTTCTTGAAATAACAGGGACAATTTCCTGCTCCTGGTAGTCTCATTGCTGGCCACTGGCTTATGTCCAGGGTAAGTTCAGTCCATCATTGTCATTCCAACAACAAAACATAAATCTAACAGCAGTACCTACGCTTGAGGGCCATTAATATGCCTGGAGCATTTTGCATAGGGGAAACATGAATTAACTTTCCACAGCAAAGCTATCGCATCAATTAATGTTCCTCCTCCATTTCCCCCATGCAGTAATTTCACACTTGAGGGATAAAGCTTCCCTGGTGCCAGGGAGCTTTCCCCACTCCGGAGCCCAGCAGCCTCCTGAATTTATGTCAAATCAGTGCCCCAGTAAAGCTGACAATTGATAGCAAATGGACCTGGTACTGGGGGACGGTCTGTGCCAGCATCTCCCTTTTCCCTCTGTGGACAGCCTACTGCCAGCTGCTCTCCAGGCTCCAAGGCAGTGATGTCTCGTCATTAACCATCTCACTGTCTGAGTTAGTTACAACAGAGGCCCAGCTCTGAGACAGAGGCCCGCAGGCAGCATTCAGAGCACTGAAACTTTTTGAGGATGCTCAGAGATACTAGTCTATAGAAAAACAAGAAAATTATAATCTTGCCCTAAAGCCTAGAATTCCTGGAAATTTATTCCCCTTGCAAACAGAATCAGATTACACCCTGATTGTTATAATATCAGATTATTCTGGAGTAAAACCTGGGACAAGCCCCTCACCTACTCTGGATGTGGGACAGTGTACGAGGGAAGTGGTCTCTGCCTCTTTCACACTGCCTTTTTCCGAGGCTGCAGCAGGATGCGACGAAGAGACTCAACCTTTTCAGCACTGGCACATGAGAAAACTTGGCTCCTTGGAAGCAACTAATTTCTATGTACTAAAATGATCCCATTAAGTTCTAATTTAAGGCAGTTGCACGGTTATCTTCCCTGTGACTATGAAAGAGACTGTCAGAGTTAAATCTAACAGCACTTGTCTCAAAGCTCACACTTCACGCGAGCATTGCAGCTTTCCCCAGAAGTGCCGGGGGGTCTCACCCAGTGTTTTGCACCAGTAAATCTCAACCCACTTTACAAAGGAGATTAGTTTCATTATCCCCATTTTTCAGATGGGGAAACTGAGGTGCACAGGAAGGCGACAGCCGCTGGTTGCCTAGCAAGCCCAGGAAGGCAGTGCATGTGCGATCCACCAGGCCTGCTACAGGCTGGGCTTCGCTCTTCTTACACAGCCTATATAGTAAGTGCTATGTCTGGCTGCATCCCGGGAGAGGGAGCTGGCTTATGTCATATGGAGTTTCTATCAGCTGTCAGCCACCAGATGTGCAAGAATTCGGCCCGGATTGCCCTGCCTGTTTTTCGTTTCCTGCAAGGCTCCTCTCCTCACCCATAGCCCTGAACTATCCTGGGTGGAAACATGGACCCAGGAGCCTGAGCAGATCCAACCCTCTGCGCAGCCTCAGCACCCATGTTTAGGGCTGGGAAGCCAGATGTAACCCCACGGGAACTGAGTCCCTCTTACAAAGGGGTTTTCTCAGCCAAAGGATGCGAGTCTTGCATTGGTGAAGCAAAATGAGCCTTAAAGGGACGTGCTCAAGATAGAAATCCTGATTATTAAAAAAAAATTATTTCCTTTATCAGTGTCCATTAATAGCAATGCTCATGACATGGAAAGACTTCTGAAAATCCAATTCACCTTCCCCTGTTTCACTGTAACACTTACTTTTAGTACTGTGACCTGAGCACTGAGACTGGGCAGGTTCCCTCTGCTTTCTGGTCCATCTCCCTTTTTGGGTCAAGCTTTGTGGAGAAAGCAAATATAACATGGAAAAAAACTGGTTCAAATAACTGTATCAAATAAGTGTCTTTAAAAAAATAAAAAAGACTTATACAATGGCATTGCCGACATCAGTTTGAAATGCGGAGCTGAAGCCAAGACTAGCTCCTCTCCCCATAATAACCGAGGTCTGGGTGAAGAGTCGGTGTCACGTTGTGATGTTCAGGCAGGACACGGCAAGGCACAGGAGATACCATCTCCTGATGCCACACCTGGAAAGACACTGGGCTATGCCATGAGACCAAGGAGCTGGAACTGCCAAGGTGGTGATATCATGCGTGGTGTCACCCACCACACCCTGGTATAATGTAGGTCTTTTATTCAACTCTTTTGGCAGAAAAAAGAGAAAGGCTTCTACCTATCATCACGGATGTCTCAGGCTGAAGGTATGGACTCCTGTGAACATCAGCTTCTTTACCACTGAGACAGCCATTACAAAAACAATAGGCCTGTCATTAATATATTAATACACATTAATTTCCTTCTCCATCCTTCTTGCACATGAAAAAAAAAAAGGCATTTGTAGTACCATTCTGCCACGTGCATTTTTGTGAGCTAAGTCTCCTGGCCAGGCTTAGATGTATCTGGGATTGTACTGGGAGAGAAGAGGGAAGGAGATGCCTGGGAAGTTTTCCACCATGTAGGACATGCCAATGGCACTAGCTCCTTCATTCTTCTAAGTAACCGCGCGCACGCACAAAGCTGCATTCAACAGGACATGCAGTGTTGGGGTAAGAAACTCCTACTTTGGGGTGCCATCCCTAGCAACGTTTCCTGTAATGCATCTGGCCAGGGACAGGATAATGAGGATAGTGGATGGGATGGACCAGTAGCCAAACCCAGGATAATGATACCCTGCACCCAGTCCCTTCCTGCCGTGCTTTAATTCCGTTGCCCCCCTCCTCTCTTGATTTTTCTGCTCCTTTCTCCTTGCCTTGCATCTTCTTCTGCTCTAAGGTGGCTGGCAAGAAAGCCACCCATGGGCAGACACAAAACAGGTCACAGCAGTCAGGTCCTCAGCTGTTCCCAGCCCATAACACCAGGCTCACCCAGGACTGGAGGTCTGGCAGAGGTAATGGGATTTCATCACTGAGTGCAGGGGCTTTGTCCTCCCAAAAGTCAGCCTCAGGTTGCAGAAAGTTTGACCTCTGATCATTGCGCTTTCTCAGCTTCTTCCCTTGTGCTGGCTGCTGGCTTGCCAGTAAAACAGTTCATTAACAAGAAATTTTTTTTTCTTTCTATTTACAGCCCAGGAATAGAGTTCTTCATGGCCTTTCCAACAAGAGAGAGATACAATCCATCTTGGACAGACATCAAAAGGATGCCAGTCTGATTTAGGCTAATAAAGAGCATCATTGAGCTAATGAGATTAAGGCTGACTTTTTTATGCTGTCCCTGCTGGAAACTGGTGCTCCAGAATAGGGGCTGAGATGTTCCTGGGACCTGGGGAGTTAGAGAGGAATTTTGCTGCAGCCCAAAAGCACTGACCTGATTCCTCTGCCCTCCCACACCCAGCACTTTACAGGTTCGTTGGGAAAGATTAAGATAATGAACTGTTCCCTCCTCATTTTCCCATCCCTAGACAGAAATAGGCAGAATCCTCAGGCCAGCGATAAGACACTGCATTCATCTTGTCCCTGGAGAGACCTATTGGGCATGTTCCCAAGGGTGGGAGCTGAAACTATGACCTGGTTGGGGAGGAAGAGGAGGACACCGCATAGGTGAGAGGGACCTGTTCTCCACCTTTGCTGGTCTATTGCCAGTAACACATCCACTTGCAATATCTACCTGCGTACTATCCACAGGGAAGGTAGGGCATGGCTTGCTAAGCCATCTCCATTTACCAAGGCCCTCTCATGCATCACCAGCTGCAAATAACTGAAACCTCCCATGAGTTCAACGTCCCAACAGTTAAGTGAAGTCATGGCTGAGTCCAAATAACAGTGGAAGGGACTCAGTTATTCCAGACTTTCTGTGAAATTGCTCTTAAATCCACTCAGTGATTTAGGAAAAAGAAAAGTGCTCCCTTGGGAAATGGTTTGGGAGCGTGAATGTCCTCTGGGAGGATGCACAGACATGCTTACTGCATTTCTGGGGAGGCTAGCAAAGCCCTGGGCAGTACAGGCAGTACGGGAAGAGACATGCGGTGCTGTCCTAGAGACGGACACTGGCTGTGGCTCAGGAGGTGGGGCAGCAGCCGCCACATTGGGCTGCGGTGCGGAGCCTGCCTTCTGGCCCTGGTACTCCAAGTTAGACCG
>NW_008824283.1:1712018-1717589 GCF_000699105.1 Pygoscelis adeliae | reverse complement strand
GCGGGTGTGGGTGGCATGGGCCGCCCGCCTCTGGCTTGGCAGGTAACCACAGGAAGCATTGTACTACTGAGCTCATTTCCACCAGGACCAAGGGTTCATTAGGAGTAAAAATAACTCTGGAAAAACAGAGCCAAAGCCCTGTCATGGAGTCCCTCAGTCCCTCAACAAGAGAAATGCTTCTAAACAAAATGCTGTCCCCTGGTGCTATTCCTCCTGAGATCCCTTGGATATTTCTTACAGTCTTACTGTTTGAATAAGGAGCTTTTTCAGCTCATTTGCAAATAGAGCTATAAGAACAGCCGATTTTTCAGTTTGGTTGGTGAACAAAGAAATCAGAGAAAAATTAATTAGCTCAGCCCAAGCAGAACTGCATTTTTTCCTCAGTTGTTTTGCAAAACAACAATGACAAAGAAGATGAACTAGACCCAAAACAAGCGACTTACTCTGTTTGGGGAGCATTGATTCTTCTTTTTCACTCTTTTTCTCAAAAAATGGGTCATGTTTCAAAAGAAAAAAAGCAGTGATTCTGAAAGATCAGGCTGAAAGGCTTCTTTCAAAATGTCAAAATGAAAAACTTCAGCGCCTTTGGGGGAAGGGAAATCTTGGAGGGGGGGATTTTTCACAAAACTTGACCCAAAATGTGTAAATAATTTCCTTCTCCCATGAACTGCATTTTCCCCAAAATTTGTAATCCACTGAGAACAAATACCCAATTTCACAGTTAATTCTCCTTTGCAGCGTTACCCTGGAGTAAGGGATAAATCTGAATAGAGAAGAAAGCCCTTGATATAAAGACATGGAGATGCGAGGATAAAGAGTGTGTCCAAGAACAAGGCATGGAAGAATTCATGGCAGGAAACAAGTTTCCTTCTAAGTCAGGCATTACTGAACTTTATGCCACAGCGAATATCCTTTGATCAGGGTCCAGGAGTCAGTGATAAGCGTGGAGGGCTATTTCTCACTCTGCTTCTAAGTTTCTGATAAGGAATGTTCACATGCTCCCCCCAGAGGAATTAAAACATAAGAAACCCAAATCTGGCAGAGCTTAGTTCCACTCTGTTGTGCACAGGAAAAATGAAACAATTGAGCTCAGACTGCATCAATTTATTAAGTACTGCATAATTAATAAGAAGCGACATGTGTTACATGTGTTTTCTAATATGATCACATTTCCTGTGGATGAAATCATGAGCTGACTGTACATTGTTACTTCTGGCTCACGTTAAATATTAAATATTCATGGAAATACCAACTTTGCAGAGAAAAGGCAGGGTTCTTCACAATGAAATAATTTTTTAAAGCAGAAGTGCCCTACCGCCCTCCAAGAAACCTTATAAAATAGATGACTCAGTTCTCCAGAAGTATCTTTGTTAGCTAGCTCATGTTCTTCACTCAGGCTGAAGAAAGGACCTCTGATGTCCTCATTTCCCTCATACCCAACGTCCCCCAAATCTTCATGCTTTCACAGTAACCATCCTAACTATTTTCTGGAAGGAAGGCACTCAGAGTTCCTAAGTCACAGATATTATCAGAAATCCATCGAAGCTGGGGACAGTATTTCAAAGCTGAAAAATGGTGATTGCCTTTCTACAGCCTTCATTTCTTGCTGACACAATGGCTCCTTGGGAGCAAGTGCCTTAAATACGGTGTAGAATTTAAGGGTTCTCAAATAAAAATTACTATGCAATACATTGAAGGAAAAGTCTTGGTCTGACCACCTCCTCCATCAAGAAGATCAAACACATCCACCCTTGTGGCCTAAGATGTGACTATGTAGAAGCTGTGTCCAATGTCCCTTTCAAGCTAGTCCTGATGTTCCAGAGACCAAGAGGCTCTGAGGTGAATACAGGGGACAGCTTAGTTCTCAGTGCCACCTCCTCCCATCACAAAGTCACTGCACACCACAGCACATGGGTCTGGACTCTCAGATGGGCCAGGCAACTTTGGGGTATGTAGCAAACACCTTGAGGGGCAGGTATTGTCTTGAGGCCTGGAACAGTTAGATCAGGACACGTATGGGAGACATATGGGGGACGTATGACATTTGCTGTCAGATCCAAGCAAGCTGGAAATTCAGCACTGCAGTGGTTTTGAAGCATTCCCTTCCACAGCTTTGCTTCAAACCCCTTGGTCCTGATTCCTGCAGCAATACCCATCTGATCAGCAGCATCGCTGTGGCCCAAGGCTGTCAGGCCCTTCATGTCCAAGCCAGTCTGTCAGCGTTTTTCCCACTGGGTCGGCCAGGTTTCAGCTACGTGGACTTGTCATTACTGGCGATATTGTTTACCCATTGAGGCTTTACCCTCAGCCAGCCGCACTGCCAACAAGCAGTGTTTTTGTACCATGCCACGTGAAGTTCACAGCACAGTCGTCCCTGGTACTTAACGGCTACGTAGTGCTGGCTGTCAGGAGGAGCCCAGGACAGCCTCCTGATCCCTCTCTGAGCCTTGACAAAGTTAAGGAAAATAAAGGCAGAAATAAGTTGAACAGCAAACAAAATACTTCCCTGGCATAGAGCTGTGGGAGGATCCTGATGCAGGTCTGTTGCCGCCTACTTTTAAAAAATTTCATCTGCTCCATCACACCACTGTAGGACCAAAGCGCAAGTCACCTCAAAGGTCTGTGACCAGCGAACAGTCCCCTCCCCAACTGTCCCACAGGTTGACACAGAAGTTTTTGGAAGTTTACACAGAAGGGACCTCACTAGCAAGGGATGGTGATCCACCTCAAGGTGGTCCAGGGCACACTTCTCAGAAACAGGGTCAGAAAAAGGTCTTTCCCCCTCTCAAATTCAGTATTGACCACCAGGGTGTGGAAGTGTCACGTGAGGTCTTTCCGGAGCTGCAGTTTTGCAGTCATTCCTGCCCTAATAGTGAGGAGCAAAAGGTCTCCTTTGGGAAGAAGGGACCAGTGCCAGGAACCCTGAGCTGTAATGCCACTGCAGTCAGGTGCAGTGTAGGGATGGGACTGTAACAAAACCCAGTACCAGAGCTCAGGCTGGTCTTACAAGCCTTTCTGTTACACAATGGGGACAGAAGCTCAAATTAATTCTTCTCCAGGCAATTAAACTTTGCAAAGGCAGATCAAAGCAGAAGTAATAGCACTGCAAAGGAGATAGATGTGTTGCAGAGCTGAGAAACAAGTCAAGGCCATGTGAAGAGCAGAGTGAAAGTTAGCCCAGCTCTTAGAAGTTGCTTATCGAAAACAGAGAAAACGCAAGTGGGTCTGGGTCATAGCAGCAGCAGCTTCATTGCAACAATCGTAGCATAGCTTGTAGTTCCTTTGGAGTCCACTTTTTATCAGATCAGCAATCGGCTATCACAATGCAAAATACTTCAACAAGTGCATGACATTTCAATGTGCAAAGAAAAGTGCACACACTTGCTGAAATATTTTCCACTGAAAAAATGGATATTTGGCTAAAATAAATGTTGTCAGTTTTCCAAAGGGAAAGGTGCATTTTTATGTATTGGAAATATTTACAGAAAGATTGGGGAAAAAAACACATCAGCATTTTTGATCAATAACTTTCCGTTTGGAGAATGAAATGATGATGTTTTCCACAGCAAACTTCAGCAAGATCATGCCTTGTTTTCTTTTCTTTCATCAACATTATATGCAGGAGTGAGTACCAGTTTATGACCAGTTTTACCAAAGCTTATATACACCCGCATACCGCCACGCAAGCGCACCCAGGACAGCAGTGCCCCTTCCGCACCTCAGAGGCTGCTACCCATCACAGGCTCTGCCATGCCCACAGCAGCACCGTTCACCAGCCCTCGCAGCAGCATCTTCCAGAGAGTGCACGGATGCACACGATGGGGAGAAGCAAGACCTGAAGAACACATACAAAATGGCCAGCAAGAACCATCCAGCCTCAGCGACGCTGTGGGTGTTCAGATTGGGCTGACACTCGTCCAGCAGTGGAGCCAGTCCAAAACTGTATCAGCCTGAAAGCTTGCAGGGCAGGGCAGGGGGAACATGCTGAAATGGGAGCAGGGGACTGGAAGCACCTCTCGTAGCGGGGAGAGGAACTCCCTTCCCCTCCCACAACAGCCCAGGGCTACTGTAGAGGGTGTTGGGAAAGGATGTGACCTTTTGTAGAGCACATCCAAGCAAGGGAGCTTTATTATTCCATAACAGCTACAGCCTGAAGGCAGATTAAATTGTCCCAGGGACAAAGCTGATCTCTGCAGTCTTCCTGCCAATGCTTTGTCAAGGCAGGATTGGATTTAATGAGGTGGTTATCCTGGTCTGACAAATAGCAATAAAATAAAAGGGCCAAAAACATGTTTGAATACATCTGCATCAACCAAGCAAGGACTCATGTGTCCCCAGGGTGCGATTGCTCCTTGGAATGGTTTTCCAAAGAGCAATCCTGGAGCATGGAGCTGGCACAGAGGCACAGGACAGCTTTGAATAGGAGCCACTGCGGTGTTGTAGCAGTGGATCCAGCTCGTGGAGGCACTGGGCTTGGTTCCTGGCACGACACAAGCATTGCTGGGTCCCTGAGGTGGCCATGTCCATGCCATTCCTTGAGCTACATCCTGAGGGCCAGAGCCTTTTCACACAAACTTGAATCGGAAAGGCGTCACCTTCCCCACCAGGCCATTTGCCAGCTGGTCGGGAGAGGCCATCTGCCACCTCTGCCCGTCCCACCATGTTTCCCTCACCAGCCGAGGTGATGACTCAACCCAACAGCAGCATCAGCCTCCCATCGCTAGAAACCAAGCATCCCCATGTTTGCTTTTTGTGTTCATGCTCTGCAGGCTTGTTTTTCCACCTTTTGCTTCCAGGAGCCATTTGAGATGCCAGGGAAAAAAAAACTACAAGCATGATCCCATCTGCTTGGGATATTTCCATCTTTCTTCAGCTACCTCCTGTCACCACTCAGTGGTGTCCATGAGGGTGATGTGCTCTGCAGGGGGAAGGAAGGGTTGAAGACTTCAAAGTCGTGCAGCTCTTAGCCCTTAATTGCTTTGATGAAAGCTCGCAAAAAACAAAACTGCAGCTAGAGGGAACACAAATAGCAAGTCTGGCACATTCCCCAACTAAAATGACACTCAAACAGTAACCATGGCCTCTAGTGGTCCCTTTGCTACCCTGATGCATTTTCTTTATCTTTTATCAACTACTACAGACTTACTGTGCCACCTGCATCTTTGTCCTTACCCTGTGTGGCTGTCCTGTTTCTATATAATCAACGGGCACACAGAGGTGACCCAAACCATGCCTGAGTGTTTGGACAGCAGTGGGCATGGCTGTGGGACACCCCCAGCCCATCAAGGCTTGGGCTTACTGCGCCTCTGTCACGATGTGCAAGAGAACCCGCTTCCCCCTGAAAAATCCACTGCAATGACCAGTGGAAAGGGACCCAAACACCCACTCCTCCACCAACAGCGCAATGCAGAAAGCAGATGACTGCAGCCACCATGGGGACAGTTCTTGGTTGTGCAAGTTCCAGGACTCAGCCTATTTTGGGCCTCAGCCGTGCTATGTCCTTCACTGACTGTTTAAGAGCAGGAGAATGGCTCTCCAAAGGTGTGCTGCGCATCTGCCTGTGTTTCTAAC
>NW_008824283.1:1703291-1711916 GCF_000699105.1 Pygoscelis adeliae | reverse complement strand
AAGAAACTGGCCATGCAACACAGGGGTCATTCCCCTAATATCCCATCCAGCCCTTGGCAACCAGCAGTTCAGGAGTTTCCTGAGCTAAAGGAGGTGAACTTCGAACCTTCATGTTTAATAACGAGTAGTTGAGTTTCTTCGTGATTTTCTCTATGTCCTTGTTGAACCCACTTGCACCTTGGGCCTGTGCTGGAGGTGGGGTGTCCAGGGCTGCACACAGCACCCCCGACATTTATATAGCACATTATTTTTACTTTGTTCTCAGTTGCTTTCCTGAATGTGCGACCTAAACAAACATGTCCACTATGGCAACAAAGCTCTTGAGTTTGGCTGCTTATCAGGGACAAGGAGCCATAGTGCCGAGCAGGACTTTTACCCTTGGGACTGGCAAAGAACCATCCTAGCAAGGCCAGTGGTATCAAAGCAGTTTCATCTGCCTTTGCCTTCTTCCACAGACAGCGGCTGAGCTGAGGACTCAGTTGCTGTGCTACACAACCCTCCCTCAGTCCCCTGCTCACTGCTAAATCTCATCAGGGATCTCAGAAAAGCTCAGCCTATCTGTGGGGGAGCTTGTAGCGTTCACAGCGTTCACAGTTCTAGACTCATTGATTAAGATAAACAGTTACCGTGACATTTTCCTAATTATGGAGAAGAGTTTCCTAAAGGGGATGGAACTCACTGCTCTGAACTGATGGCAAAAATAATAACTGACATTGTTTCAGTATTTTTCACCCCATAAGATCCAAAAGCATGCTATAAACATAATTTATGAGCGGGGATTACTTTACTCATCACTGAAACACAACAACTTTGTAAGTGAGAAGGAGCAGGGTATGGCAAGAGTGCTTTGCAGGTTTAGATCAGTGGGTGGTTTCCTGTCCAAAGAGGGGACATTACAGTTTGGGGGAAGAAGAACATATTTGACCTAAGGGGAATTCAAGCAGGTTGGGGCCCAGTGTCTCTTATGAGAAATGCAGAGCTGTTTGATGAGTTCTGCTGGTTAGGACCATGATTTTTGCCTCTCTGACAAACCATCACAGGTCTTCCAAAATGATCCAGCACTGTCCTTTCCAAACCTCTCTGTAAATTCCCCTTGGGGGTTAGAAACAGAGTCGTTGGGAATGTTGTCGCTCAGAAATGGTCTAGTGGAGTCACCGACTCTCCCTTAGTTCAGTGAAACGATCTTCTTCATGTAAACTCTGCACCCAGGCCATGGAAGAGAAACTCAAAGCCAGCCAGGAGAGCTCCCCAAGCCTGCACACAGATGCTCACCATCTGCCTGTGCTGTGCTCCAGGCAGCCGCTAGAACCAGGCAAGAGCTGCAGACAAGCAAAGCCCGTGAAGGAATCTCAGCCCTGCTTTTTGGGGTGGGTTTTATACGACTCGGGTTACATAGACCAGAGCTACAGTGTCACCATTTATCACTTAATCTCCAAGGGGATAAATATTGTCTAACTGGGTCCCAGCACATGGAATAAGGGTGTACAGAGCAGAGTGTTTCACTGCAAACAGGATTCACTCCAGAAACCTCCCTGCTCACACCACGCCTGTGGCCCCGGCCACGCACCCCTCGTCCCTGCCTCTCAGCCCAGCCTGAGCTCAGCACTCACTGTCTTTCCACAGTGCATTCGCTCTTTGGGGACATGGAGAGTGACACGCTGGGGGGGTGGCTTGGCCATTTCACACCTGCTCTCAGAGCACCAAGCTGGGACTGCACGTGTCCTGCCCACGAGGCGAGCTCTCTGCCGCTGTGATAGAGGCCAGAGGCATCCAGGCTCTGAGTGGGAGTGGGAAGTAAGATAAAATGCTGGCAAAACGTTGTAGTCCCTTCCAAGCTTGGACTTCACTCCTACTAAAGATGACACATTCCTTTCTTATGAGGATGGCTGTTCAGGGCAAACTCATAAGGGTTTTACTCTCTGGCAGGGGATGATGGGGATGTGTGCGAGCCTCGTGTTAAGCCCCACCATCAAACCAAAGGGAAAGCAGAAGTGCAACCCCGCATCTGACCATTGCCCTCTTGCATGACACCTCTCCCCGGCTGGACATGACTCCACGCTCGCTCACAGCAGCTGTTCCCTTGCATGGGCAGGCAGTGACAGGGACCCCCCTGCTCCATCCGAGCTATTTTCACCAGTTCTCTGCCTTTCCCCAGAGCGTTGCACTACCGAGAGGCTGTGTTTTTCAGGAACAAAGCATAAACATATCTCTGAGGCACATTAACGACTGTTTATTTGCCTTGTGCTGTTGCCTCCTTTCTTGGTCATGGTTGCAAGAAAACATTTTTTTTTAAAACTTCAGCGGAAAACAAATTAATAGCTTCCTCCGGCCACTCTCTGCTGGCCAGCAAGAGCAGTTGTCACCCGCAAAGGGGGGGCACTTGCATCCCTGAAAATATTGGCAATAGGTCCCCGGGCTTTGAGAGATCTCACTATGCTGGGATCAAACACAAGGGATTTCTGCTGCTCCTCAGCCTGGCACTCCCAGCAAGGATGGTGTGTTGATTAAAACTCATCTCGCTCTTCCAAAACAGATTTTCCCCCTGTCACTGCCCAAACTTGGCTGATGACAGAGGTTATTTATTTCTGTATCACCTGCCTTTGTGTCCTCACTGTGAATGTTTTCCTGGGTCTGTCAGGCTGAAACAAGAGCTCAGGCCTCTCTTTTGTTTCAGAGCATCCCTTTAGATGAACCTGTGGGATCCTCACTGGGTATGGCTGGCAGCAGCTCAGCACCACCCCACTGCTCGGGCAAAGCAAAGCGGGCAGAGCCACAGAATGACATCTCCTCTTTGAGCACGTCCCCAAGGAGAGCATATCCACCTCCTCTCTTTTAGCAGCTGCCGTCCCAAGAGCTTTGCAAAGCTGACCCTCAGGGACAGGCAGTTCGACACCAAGGCTTGGCCCAGTGAGGCTCGTTCAGCGAAGTCACCATGACCCCTAGAGGGGAGAGGCACACCGCTTTCCTGAGGCTGCTGCACTCCCGCTTTGCCTGCCTGGCCTCTTGCAAACCCTCCTCCTCCTCTTCCCGAACCTGGTTCCCACTCCTACCAAGCCTGGACCTGGCCACGCTGGGACAAGTTTCACTTGAACCCTGCGAGGTATTTTTCTGGTATCTGCAGATCTCACCAAAGCTCAGAGACCTTCCGCTCCTGTGAATGAAAGTTTTGTGGATTTTGTTTTTCCAAGAGTGAGTCAGCATTTGGTTTGCAATTGTTTTTCTAGCTAGAAGAAAGCCTATGCTATGTGGCCCAAATGTGGCTTGTCTACAGTTTGCCCTGTATACAAAAGAGTTTTCATGGGAACTCTCTCTGCTCCATTTTTCAGATTTTCTTTGGATCTGTTTTTCACTTTGCCTTCTTTTCCGTGTCTATTGACTGGAGAATTTTTTCCTCTTTCCTCCTCCGCTGACATTTTATTGTTCATTTGTGTTTTCCCCCTGTTTTGCTCCCTCTTTTCTTGTGCTGTATGGAGTGGCATGGTGAGTCTGAGCCACCAGGGCTTAAACCTCAAAGCCTCGAAGGTCAGCTCCCACGGAGCGTGCTCTGGCAATGCTCTGGGAGCCAGCAACTCACGGGAGGTTCAGAGCTTTAAATGCTCCTTCAGCTCTCTAGGCCTGAAAGGCAATTCAGGATGGCAAAGAGTCTCATACCATGGGTTAAACTCTACAGCAGAGGGAAGAGCCATGGAGAGTGCCAAGACACGGCCTCGCTCCTGGGGTGGATGTGTCAGGCACAGTTAGGAGAAGCACGGCTGTGCTTTTGCCATCACAGCTTCCGCTGCCTCAGGACCAGACCCTACACAGCCCCGAGGTTATGTACTCCCCAGGGACTGGGCAGGAGTTACATTTGGTGCCAGTTTCAATGGGATTTGTCGTGCACATCCCCAATATGACCAGTCTGGAGCACATCCCCAGCATGTCAGTCCAGTGCATCTCCAGTGCGGCTGCACATCCAGGAGTGCCATCTTCTGGTACTTGCTCTGGGACCATCCCCCGGTGATGGGCACACATGATCTCACTCTGTGCAGAAGGAATGACACACTCCAGGCAATGCTCCTCCAGATCTTCCTGAGATACCCACCTTGGGGCCCCTCTCCTCCAGCTGCTTTCCCTCTGCAGGCTCCTGCATTGCTGGGTTTCCTGGCCCATTCCTGCAGACTGCCAGTATTTAATGTCTTTTCTTCTGTCATCACTGCACCTCTCTTCCCTCTGTCTTCATTCCTGGCTCATCCTGGGAGAACAAGTTCTTCCTCACTGCTTTCCTAGCTGGGAGCTGCGGAGTGAGAGTGAATGCAGTGGCCTGAGCTCAGTGCCCCAAACCACTCCCCACGGACAGAGGTTCCCTGGCTGTCCCTGTCTGCTTACCTCTGGCTGGGGCCAGCAGCAGCCATCCACTCCCTCACGCATACAGCTGGGAGCCATGTACATGCAAAGTGGCAAAACACTGGATCAGGAGCAGACGTCTAATCTGCAGGAGGGAGAGGTTTCCTCACTGCCTGCCCAGCGTGTGATCACCCCCTGTTACCCAGCACCATGTAATGCAGACAGCTAACTAGTCTTCTCAGCATCATTTTTCAGCCCATAGGTTTCATTTACTCTGGCCCCTCTTCAGTGCTCTGGGCTGGGGGAAGTGCTGCCTCAGCTCTTTGTGTGCACATCCCCAGTACCCTGCTCCATCCCCATCGCTGCATCTGCGTCATCAGCTTGATTTCTTCGGTTTTCTTCGGTTGTTGTTTTTCTCACAACGAGAAGGGAAAGAATGAGGGCAGAAAGCCTTGTATTCTGCTGAGGCAAAAAAAAAAAAAAAACCAAACCCAGAAGGCCTCTCTTGGGCTGCCGGTCTGGAGCTTCGGGACATTTAATAACAAAGCGTTCAAGCTGATAGAAAGGAAGAGCTGTTTTGAGGATTGCCCAGATCTATGGATGTTGGTTGCCTGATGGGGAAACGAGGGCTGGGCTGGCTGTTGGGGAATTACAGTACAACAGGGTAGGAAAAGAGATAGCCTACCCAGCATGTTCTGGGGTTCAAATGTGGTCACTCCTGCTTTAAAGAGGTGAGCTCAGTCCAGGCTCCCCGTATCACTAAGGTTCTGCACCAGGTACAAGAAGCCATTCAGCCTCCTCCATCCCTTCCCCCGTTTGCAGGATAATAACTTCAGTGATTAATAATACTGAGGTTACGTTTCTTCAGAGCAGTAAGAACTTGTAGAGTCAGTGCCTGTATTCAAAGACTCAGGGTACCAAACTGGAAGAATCTGGAGATTAAAACTGGAGACAGGAAAACTAGCTGCCAGACCAGGATCCAGAAGGATACCTGAGAAATCAGGCAATTATATTCCAAAGGCATATCTTTTTGTGTTCTCACAGCTATAAATATAGCACAGAGAACAGGCTCTTCTCTGGCAGTGCTTGTCTATTTTGCTCATCAGAATAGTAGCCAACCAGAGGATAAAGATCTTTGCTATCAACCCTTTTAGCTAAGAAATGAAGCTTGAATAAACCTTTTATAGACAAACATCTGGAGGAGGGTGGCTTGAAGTGAAACTGTGAGCAGTGTGCTGTGAATTAACTCCAGCACTTCAGCAATTCCCATCCTCTCTCCAAGCTTTCACACCTCTCTTGCTCTTCTTCAGAGTTGACTCCATTTACCATCTCTTCCCTGAATTTCCCCCAAGGACACCTGAAAAATTGCTCCAAACCCAGGAGATGGCTTCAGAATTCAGGTACATCCCGCAGAGACCCAGGGATGCTAATGCAACAGCTCCCTTAAACAACAGATCCATATATCACATACCAGTACACCACAAATTTCTTCTCAGACTTCATGCCTGTAGCATGCTCACAAGAAGCTCTTTACAGTCACAAACCTGTCTTTGTCCTGTCCCTAAACGGTGCTTTGCTCTTAAGCTGCCTCAGCACTCATCCACGGACACGTTACATAAAGATCTTGGTCAGGCCGTAAGCTGTTCAGAAAAGTTTCCAGTTTGAGGGGGCTTTATGCATGGTATCTTTATAGAGAAAACAGATAAACAAAGTGGAGATATGCAATTCCAAGGCTGCATTTAGATGTTACAGACAGTAGCACATTTCAAGTGTATAAACAGTTGCTACTTTTACTGCTCTCTCTGCAGAAGGATGCCACAACAGATAGTGCATGAACGGCTGATTGATGCTTGGCCTTTCAGTTCATGCTGGTGGGGAGGTCCTGGTACAAGAGCTGGCACTTTCTTAGTGTGCCACTGCCTCAAAGGCCTAGGAAGTTAACCAGGAAGATAAATTGTCTGGCAAACAGCAAAGGTCTAGTTAATCCTAATCAGAGGGAGGCTGGCTGGCAGACGTCCTTGTGGATACATGGCAAAAGTGTCTCAGGTGAGAAGAGACCCAAACAGTGCCTTCCTTTCTGCTCCAAGCCTTGAGTATCCTTGACTTGGATTACACTGCAAATTACACTGAATTACACTGCAAATGCCATCGCATGTTTGGGATCAGAGTTTCAGCACTTTCAAGATCATCACACGCTGCATCAAAAGAAGCGTCTTTTTTCCTAGCAGCCAGTAGTCTCAGGTGGCTGAAGGAAAATGCTCTGGCATGGTATATTTGCCTTGCCTGTTTCAAAGCTACTTTAACTGCCTTGTTTTCCACCAGGCCTGCTAGATAGCAGGGACAACATATATAAGATGAGATTGTCTCCAGAGATCCTTGTAAAAGAGGCTCTGATATATGGCTCCCAGGGAACTCAGCTTTGGTCCACAGTCCTAGCTGCAGCTTGGCAAGCACACGCAAACCCAAATGGGGAGAGCAAATCCAGACTGCAGCACAGGCTTCCTGGCCCAGGGCTGTCTCCAGTGTGTAGGTGCCCAGGACATCACATCTGCAAGGACTCCACCTTAATCCATTCCCTGGGGCTGACAGCTGAAAGCTGGAGATCATCTGGTCCTAGATGGGACACAGGGACTTCAGAGTGGAGGTTTCCAAAGGCATGACTAGGCTGCATGTGTGTCACATCGTGCCTCAGCCCCAGGTCAATGCAGAAGCGCCCACAAGGCTGCACCAGAGCAGAGTGTGCAGGGCTCAGCCTACTGCTGGGTTTCCCAGAAAGAGGTCTTCCTCATGACAAAATGCTTCCTTACTTTCCTCATTGCATCTGTGGCTGAGAAGAAAACCACTCGCTGTTACTTAGACAAATAACCTTGGCCACAAGACGCTGGGTGAAGAGCAAAAACGCTGCATGAGGAATGTGCATGCAGAGCTGGCTCCAGCCAGCAAAGGAAGCTGTAGCTGCCGGGGTACGTGTGGGCGAGAGAGTTCAAGGGCTTCCCAAATTGTGCTGCTGCGGTCAGCCCTTCCCACAGTCACAGCAAGTCCCTCTTCTTTACCAATGGGGAAAGTGAAGCTGAGTTTTGAGGTACAAGAGAAATCTTTGTCCAGGCAAGGTTAGGGACTGGGAACAAGGAGGAGAGCAAGCTCTGAAGCTAATGCAGGGCATAGGAAGACTCAGAAATTATTCTGAGGTATATATAGCGTACTTGGCAGAGTGCTCTGAGATGAATATGCACCTTAGGACTCCATTACCCTTCAGCTTCTGTCTCACTGATTAGACACATAATTGTATAAATCTCTTTGTCCTAAATTTGATCTTCTTTCCACCACGAACAGCAAGTATGCCAGGTGAAGGGGAACTTTGTAATCACAACAGGAGTCCTCAAGGAGTGAGAAGAGTTTTCCAGAATCCTCCAGGAATAAACAGCACAATGGTGGGTGTCCCACTTCCAAACTACTGTCCTTAAAAGCATTTGTAACGCCAAAATGGTGGGAGGCCTGCATGCCTGGAGAACTGTACAATGGGTGTAGCGTGAGCAAAAGCTGAGTATCTGAGGGTCAAAATGATGATGCGGGGCTTCAGAAAAAGCAGAAGTCTTGGAAAGAGTCGGCACAAAAAAAACCCACTTCTGCAACTCATCTCTTCATGGACCCCCTGAAACCCTCTCAGCGATGTCTTACAGACCTCCCCCCCCCACAGACATAGTGCACCACATGGGAGCTTGCCGTCCCTAGGTAACCGGTCACCTGGGGTTCAAGGCACGCCTCTGCTTTCTAGTGCTGTAGCTAACACGCTGCCCTCCTCTGCCATCACTCCCAGGCCCCAGCGCAGGCTGCACGGAGGGAGATACGCTCATCAGCCAGACTTCAGATTCATCGATGACCCTACTCCCCACCCCTGGGGGGCCATCTCGTCGGGCAGGCCACCATTAGCCGTGGGCAAGCTGGTCACATACCCACTTCTTTAAAGGGGTCCCAGGTGCCCGGGACAATCAGGTTGACAGATGTCGCGAAACAGGGACACATAAGAGCACGCGCCACTGCTCTGCCTATAAAAGCGCACAGCCGGGCGGCCCCTGGGCCTTAGACTGGGGCTGGTGGTAGGTGGCAGTGCCTGGGTTTCTTGTCCTGTGCTTTCTCCTTCAGTCTGCGCACTGAAAAGACCAGTTAATCCGGCCATCAGCCCCGCAAAGGTTCCCATAATTTTGCGAGCCCTTGCTGTTGTGCTTGGACAGTGCTTACAAGGCCCCCAGCAAACTTACAGGCTGCTCACCCGACTAGCCAACTGCTGCAGCTAAATCAGTG
>NW_008824283.1:1669756-1703223 GCF_000699105.1 Pygoscelis adeliae | reverse complement strand
ACCTATAATCCAAAACTCCAGCAAGAAGAGGATTGTGCCAATAATAATACAGAAAGTCCAAAATGCCTCCAAATCTGCATGAACAGTACTCATCAGGGTGATGAATCACCAAGAACCACATCTGATATTGTCTAACAATAGGTTAAGGTTGCTTAATTTTGCTTTTTCTCTCTTGTCTGCTGATGAAGTCGTCCCTTGCAATTGAGTGGAGGAGTAGATCTGCAGGGCAGCCAGAGGAATTGGATTTAGGCTTAAATCCAGATTGGCTTTTCCAGCACTTTATCCTCTTCAAAGCACCACCGTTCGCAGCAGCGGCTGGCTCTGTTGCACATGTGCCTCCACAGAGCCTGCAGAATGCACTGTGTGGGTGCTGCCTTAGGTGCTGCCATGCAGGGCTGATTTAAACCAGCCTGGGAGGCTGGTTTAGCCTGGTTTAGCCCTCTGGAGTGGATGGGGTCCTTATCTCTGCCTTTTGAGACCACCCCAAGGGTATGAGCCACCAGCAGGGCAGTGACAACACACAGGCAACAACTACCATTCAGCTACAGCAACTGGAGAGGCACAGCCATTCCCAGCCACAGTTTCTAGCCAAGAAGGCATATGCCAAGTGTTGAGAAAAGCTTCCTAGCTAAAAATTTAGCAGGAATAATCAGACTGCTTTGAGAGGCACTGAAGAGATTTAAAGACATTGTTTACCTGCCTGTGATTTCCTTGCTGTTTAGGGATTATGGCCTCAGTTACAGCGATAGAAAAGTTGCAACAGGACCTCAGCTTTCTTGGGGAAAAATAAGGTTCTAGGCATTTGCAAAGCTTAAAAATTCAAAGCATGCAAATGCTAAAAATCAGGCATGAAGGGAGGCCCCAATGCCTCTGAACAAATCCTTTCTTGCAAGAAGAAAGAAGGAAGGACAGAACAGAAACAAACCTGTAAGTCTGGATATGTGAGGTTAGTGATATGGAAAAACAGTCCAAGGACAGGTGCCTCTCTGTCCCATCCCACACTTGTCTGAGGGCTTCTACATCCTCATCCTCATCCTTTATTTCTCCAGTTCTCATCCTTTCCTTCCCCACACTTGCATATCTTGGCCTCCTTTCCCCAGCCTGGTTCCCCCTAAGGAGAGCTGAGTGCTCTGAGCATCCTGGTTTTGTCCCTGCAGTGCAGGAGCTCGTTTCACAACAGGCTTTGGGCTCGAAGTGTTCAGAAGGGGGGCAGGAGAGGTAATGTGACAGCAGAGGCTGAATGTCAGCAGAGGAAATCACCATGGACCATTCTTTATCAAGAATGTTAAAAATAAAACTCAAAACCGGGTTTTGAGTTCTGAGAACCCAAACATTAACCACATTTCCTTCCTGTTGGTACTATTTATCAGCCCTGTGCAAACCTCCCCAGTGCTGCGAGTTGAGAGAGTAACTCCCCCCGGGGCCAGACCCTCAGTGGTGTAAAGCATTACAGTGCTGCTGCCTCAGGTTTGCTGATGCCGCTTTACACCTGCTGCAGACTGGCTATTTTTCAAATTTTCACACTTCTCATTTATAACTGGAGATTTTGGTCTTAATTTTCTCAGTACCAGATGCCTTCTGTGTCCTCTACATAATACAGACTAAGAGTTGCTCTGAACCCTGAGTCTGGGGGCAGGAGGAGCATCATGGTGCGTCCCCACTGTGATAGGCGTTCAGCTGAAACCGGCCTCATGTGGGAGCTCACCGAGTGGAAGCTGTGAGACCACGGGGCTTTAATATCTCTGCTTTGGCCCATTCGAGCTCACACATGGGGTCTGGCGGTCACAGACTAAAAGCCATTTCCAGCTCTCTAATCCCTGATGGGTGGCACCCTCATTAGGGCTGCTTCTGTTCCTTGGTGGCCGGCAGCACCTTGTGGAGCTGTGATTAAATATTCCTGCATTTTTCTTGTGTGTGCTTTTGGGGCCCCAAAGCTCCTTGGCCACCCCTGGCTCCTTGCAGATGGCACGTCCTCCCTGTCTGTTCTGCATGACTAGCCCTCCTCTTGGCATTCATCACTCAGGGTGACTTGGGGAGCTGCTGGGCCCTGGCAAACTCATCTGAAATAGCCAATGAATGCAATCCGCACCTCAGGACTTGATTGAGCTTTTGATGTTCTGGAAATGAGGGCATAGCAAGGAAACAGCCCAGGTTAATAGTATTCAGCACTGGGTGAATGCCTTCCATGAGCTCAAATGGCTCAGAACAGTGACAGAAGGCACTCGCAGCCTCCTAAGAGCCAGCACAGTGGCTCCCCTGTCTCCTAAGAGGTCAGACTACACTTGCCCAAGCTTACAGATAAGCTCTTATAGTTCTACAGAAGACCCTGGACCGTACACTATTTCCCGTATGTCCCAGACCTCTGCTATGTCCGAGATATCTCTGGTTGGTATTTGAGGAGCAACGGGACAGCACAGAAACAGAGAGCAGTGAAGCATTGCATCAGTGTCCATGTCCAACATGAGCATGGCAAAAACCTCTTTGAGTGCTGACAAATTGACCTGTGGAAAGCCTTAATCCACCTCATACCTTGTTACACTGGGGCGTGCAGTTGCTATGAGATGTCCTGCCTCCACGTCAGATGAGACATGTCCCCCGTGTGCCAGCTCTAGCTTCCCCCCACACCTCCCACTAACCCAGGGAGCACACCAAGCAGCTCTATTTTTTGTATATAGTTGCAGGTGCTTGTTGCATCCTGCAAACCCTACAGAGCTAGGGGCCCACCCTTCTCAGAAACCACCTCTCCTCTTCTTTACAATAGCAGGGGGTGTCACACTTGGCCAAGCCCCCAGTCTTGCAGGTGCCAGGATCTGCACCCCAGCCCTTTGTACCACTATCGGCAAGCTCTAGGCAAGGTCATCCCATTGGGAATCACATGTTTTGGGATCTGTAGAGCCTGGGAAACGCTTTTTCCCTTGCATTGCCCCATGTCCATGTAAGTGGCTTTTTGTCACACTCACTAAAGCCAGTGGGAGTTGAAGTGTGGCAGTGACTCGCAGGATGAGGCACTGCAGTGAAGAAATTCAACTCCTGGGCATCTTCCACTGCCCTTTTCCACCCCCAGAGAGGCAGGGAAGAGTGTGTTCCAACCAGCAGCTCTAGTTTGCTTCTGAAAGCTGCCCCCAGCCCCATGAGCCGAGCCGCACACAGCGCTGCCCTGCCCTGCCTGCTGGGAGTACGGCTCCGGCACATCACCCCTCGTTTGCTGGGGCAGAGCTGTGGTTTTGTGGCTTTTGAGTAATGCCAGGGACTCTACAAGCTGCTGAGAAGAGGCAGCTTCTTTCTGAGCCAGGTCCCTTTCAACTGCCCTTGAATTTTGCTACCGTAGAAACGGGAGGGACCTGAGGAGCCAACAGCGCCTTCAGTTCAGTGGAAATTCAGACATTTGCCAACTACCTCCTTGCTCCTCTCCCTGCTGTGTCACAGAGGCCCGTTTCTTACACTGCTCTTATCTTGATTTACCATAGCCCAGGTGCTTCTTTCTATTCATTTAATGGAGCATAAAAGTTGCAGAGCACCATTTTTTATCCCACCAAAGCTGCTGACAGCTCCACTGACTTCTGCTTTGAACTGGAACTGCCGCATTCAGCCCAAAGCGATACGACGCTGCCACTCACAGTTCAGCCCTGTCAGCTGAGTTGTCATCACCGTGTTGCCTTTTGCTCTGCAGAATTAATTCCCACTTAAGCCTCGTGGCATTTATTTGTTTTCCTGCATTCTTTGCCCATGAATTCATACACTAGTACGGCAAGGTCAGCCTATTTCCTGAATGTGGATGTCACACAGGACCTTGTACAGGTACGGAGTAGAGATGGTCCCCTCGCTCCATAGCCACTCATCCAGCCCCAGCCTTCCTGTACCGCTTGAGTTTTCCAGCCTCATCCCACCAGAGGAACAGCTGATCCGATTATGTTCAGGCCATTCTTGTATCTTTGGCTTACGCTGAACAAAGGAGCAAATCAGCAGACTTTGGCTCAGCTGACCGGCTTGGCGGCAGCTGCTGGCTGTGGTGGAAAGTGCCAAGATTTCTCGTTCTGCTCCGTGCGGGCGTCTCTTCTGCATGGCCCTTCAGGGCCTCAGTTCATGCTGCACCCTGGGGTTCAGGCTTGAAGAGGACAAATCTGGCTGGGATGAGGGAGGAGGAAGGATTCCTGATGATCTGCTCCGCGTATAGTGAAATGCTGCTGTTAAAAAGCACAGCTTTTCACAGAAAGGTTCGACAGACATGAAGCAAGCCCTAGTCTGTCATTCCACAGTGATAAACAGTCTTATATGTCCCCTTTTAAGAGCAGAGTTGAATTCTTGAAAGCTCAGGACCTTTTATAGGATGGGAAAGCTATTTGCTGCTCAGCTGTACCTGTGGTCTGGCTTCTTGGGGTTAAACACTGCCAAATCAGCACAGGAGAGAGAGAAAAAAATTGCACAGCCAGCTCTTGTCCAGGGTGGACCACCAAATGGAAGCACTCCCACACATCCCAGCTTAGATATACTCATTGAGGAGAGCAGCTCCAGGTTTTGGGGCTGAGGGTGATGTGTTTGACCACCCGATGTTTTCTCTTCAGTAAATCCGTCCTTATTCCACTTCCTCCTTCTTCTCAAGCCTTAGTGTGTATCTTCAGACCTCAGAGGTGTAGCTGCTCTGTACCCAGATCAAGCTCAGCCTGGTGGTAAGGATCCAGAGGTGGGGAGCAGGAGAGAGACAGCTCACCAGTGCTCCCAAGAGAAAGGTCACTGCTGTTCCCAGGAGACTTTCTTGCAGAGGAAACATCTGACATTTCACCTACTTCATCTGTCCGGAGCCCAGCAGGACTGCACCGTGTGCCTGGCTGCCGGCTGGCGCTGGAAGCTCCGCCGCCCATGCTGACTCCCAGCCTGCATCCCCTCCACCTCCCACAGACACACAGATGTAACCCACTGGCCACTCTTTCTGGACGTGCATAAAGAGGAGAACACAAAACATTTTGGCAGCAAATCATAGCACATGTGAGATTGTTTAAGCCCTATAGAATTTGGAGAGAACACTTTGCTCTGCGTTTCCATTTATCTGCCAAATAAAGCCCAAATCTCTTTCTCTACCTTTAATCGCAGCATTTCAAAAGAATTTCCTAGTGAATACACACAACCACGTATTGGCTCTGTGTCTTCTTCTCAGTTGGAGTTAATTCTGAGAATAATGGAGGAGCTTTATCTATTAATTAAAACTAATGACTTTATAAAATTGCAGATGTGTTAAACTTTGAAAGACTTGCATTGAGACCAATAGGAACAGGCAATTTGCAAGCTTGAATAATAAAGGAAATTGCCTTGAAAATGGATATATCCTGCTAGATTAAAGCCTCTCCAGCTACTAGAAATTGCAGAATTATTTGTGGCTGTTAGTCCTTAGATTACCATGTTTACCACCCTATTTCAGAGGTGTGTCTGGGAATACTTCCCTTGTACCATGCAAAACTGGGAAAGGGCATTTTCCCCTTCAAGGTAAAATCGGATACAAGCTGTTGCAATGATTCTCATTTGTTTTCTTCCAAATTGTTTCCAGATTGAGCCTACTCATTTTGCAAACATAAGGAGTCCAGCTGGATGCTTCATGCTCATCACATCCCTACCAGCAATAAAAGCTCTGCTACCTCTAATGTCACAGCAGAGAATGGCACTGAGCCCAGCAAAAAAATAGGTGGTCGACAAGAGAGCAGTCAGGAATGATTACACATGTTCTCACCAGGACTTTGGTGATGGGGTGGGTACCCAGTCCCAAGAATATGTTTGGGGAGGTGTACCAAATCCCTGAACAATTTGCCAGACCCTTTTCAGGTGGGTGACACAGGCAAGAACCAGGGCTGCTGCCAGCCCTCCGGGTGTGAAAGGGAGCCGTTGCTGGCCCCTCCCATCGGGGGACAGCAGCTCTGCAGCGATGCTCTTCCTCCACGGTGCAAATAGTGGACGCTCACATAGTTGGGGCTTTGGAGGGACAGCTGAGCTGCAGTGGGCAGAGTTCTCAATGCTGGCTGGCTTATATGGCATTCAAGGGCCACCCCACTTTGAAGGGCAACCAAACATCCCACCACCTCCTCCCAGGTCTCCTCTCTGCCCTGCCTGCTAGCGGCTGAATGGGGTGACGCTGAGCTGCTGCACTTGCAGACCATTCCCAAGGGCCCATTCAAGACTGACTTGGGCAGAGCAAGGAGAAAACAAACCTGGTATCCTCTGACGGCAAGAAAGGATCACAAAGTGTCAGTTGCCCCCTCATTGCAGCTGCTGTGGGTGTCCCCAGACAATCCACAGCAGCGCAGGAAATCACAGCAGCAACGCAGAGAGAGAAAAGCCTCTGCAAAGGGGGAAAAAAGCCACATGAACATATATGAATTTCCTTGTGGATTTTCAGTGCACATAGGCTAAGGAGTGCAGATTAGCTAGGATCTACTTTACTCAAAGATACAGCCCAACTCCTATCTGCAGGCTGCACTCACCCAGATGTTTCCTGAAGGTGTATGCTGGCCAGCCTGCTGCCTGCCTTCACCAGATGTGCAGCCCCCTCCTGTGCTGCCAAATGTTTTGCCTGCAGAGCATGTTTCCTCAGCTGGAGTTGGGTTTTCCTAATTACCAGCCTGCTCTGTGTTCCTGCCTTTCAAAAATTATTTATTCCTGCCAGCTGCTAAATCCAATGGCTGTAGGAAGTGTTTACATGGGAATAAAAATGGCAGGCTGACAAATCCCCAGAGGCAAAGGTTTCTCTCACGGACCTTTCACACTGAAACAGGGGAAGATGAAGAGGGTTGGGATGAGAGCCAGCCCTCCAATTGGTGTACTGAAAGCTAACTGGGCTTCTCTTTTCCGTGCAGAGGCTGTTAAGCATGAATTTAGCACAGTGTCAAGTGCAGATTTCATGGTCTCGGCTGGTATTCACCCTGGGCTGAGGGGCTGCGATGGAGAGAGCCCGAGAGCCTGGCAGCACTCAGGAAGGGGTACAGGCTTGCTGCTGTGGCTCCAGCCCTACTTACTCTGGAGGCAGAGCTGTGTGGGGAAGCAGTTCACGCAAATGGAGGATTTCTAAGAAAATTGGCCTGGTTTGTTATTTAGAGAGGTTGTAGATTTTAATGTCTTTAATGAAAGTTGTGCAATTTTTATTGTGGTAGGAGACTCCTTGTGACTGGGGGCATGGAAGTGCCTTAGGGTCTGTTTCCTTTAGCCTAGCTGCCTTTCTGCATAAAAATCAGATGATCAAAATGTGGATTCTGGACTAAATTCCTGACATCAGGCCAAAGAAGACACGGTGGAGTCCACCTGTTGCTTTGCTATGTGAACAGAAGCATGTCTTGCTTTCAGAAATGCAAAGCTCAGTGAAGCAGGCTGCAGCAGAAATCCATCCCCACAGACCTGATTTCCCACCTCGCCTCACCCCAGGAAGGCTGTGAGCCCCCCGGGCAGGACCCTGCACAGTGCACCCGCCGGCATCCCGGACGCTGCCCTCCATGTCCTGCCCTGCTAATCCTCCTCAGGTGCACTGCAAACAGGGAGAGATGCCCTGACTGGTTTCCAGTCCGTATAGCATGTACACAAATGCATGTACATTAGGCGGCATTTCATCCACAACGAATTACGTACTGTGTTTGCTGAAACCACCAGTGAAGGAGGATGACACATTGTCCACTAAGAATTTGGCAGCTGAACTTCTCCCAGGGTCTCAGAGTCACCTGGATGTCTCACTCACTGGCTTTTCTGCTTTTGCTTCTCCAAACCCACCGTATTTCCTAATCTCTTGACAGCAGCGTGCAGTTTCTTTTCTTGTTTCTTGCCGCGGGTGACACCCATTGCTATTTTGTCACCTTCTCCCTGCCACCTATTTATCACTCTCCCTCGTTAAGAAAGAAGCATTTACATGGATTAGTCAAGGAAGCAACTCTGGGTGAGATGCTTTCTTAACACTAACAAACACAAGATGTGGTAAATATTGATTCTCATTGCTGTAAACTTGTCAAGCCTCCAGCAGCATGGGAGACAAGCGCGGGCTGTGCTGCTGAGGCTGATGATTGCAGGGGCGATAACCTAAACCACCTGTAGCTCCGGTTTGTGTACAGGACAACACACAGTATTTACAGCTCCTGGCTTCTGTGTCTTTGCTCAGAGCTGCCCCAAACATGTCCCCAGGTGCCCATCGACCTCTCCCAAATCGCTAAGTGACTGCGGGCGCAGGGCTGCGTGGCAGCTGCTGGATGCCTGTGAAGAGCTGGCTGGCAACGCACTGCTGGCTCTTCTCCTTGTTTCCAGCTGCTACTTCAATTAAAAGTAGCTAAAAATACACAAATGCTCTCCCGATACTATTTTCCATGTAAGCAAGAGGAGAGGGATGCTATGCAGGCATGAATGAGAGGTGTACTAGCTTGTCCTCATTTGGGGAATGAGGGGTGGAAAGTCTGGATAAAGTGAATTTCTTCCCAGACGCAGCCCCTGCAATGATGAGTTCAGAAAGCTCTTTGAGGAACAGACAGCCCTTTTCTGCATGGTCAGCTGGGGAAGTGGCAAGCATCCAGGCAAATAAATAGGAGAACATGGGAGACCCCAGCCAGGCCCTGCCTCCAAAACTGCCAGTGATACTAGTACAGAACAGGAGCTTGGCTATTATGGTGGAGCAATGCCTATCTCCTCAGATCTGCATGTTTCTCCCTCCTGACAGCTTTACAACACACACACTCACTTACATAAATCTCCTAAAAAAGTCAGCTGGTGTGTGCTAGGTCATCTCTGTCTCCTTACTCTCACTCATGATTATAGGAGTGTGAGTTAATAGCAATGAGGATCAAGTCTGGCAACGGGAGCCAGCTAAGACAAAAGCATCAGGATCTTTGCAAGCATATCAAACTGGGGACCAGATTAGTGTACAGGTCGCCAAAAGAAACATTCAGGCACCTCCTGCACTTCTGCAGGGAGGCACCTTTCTCCTCTCCTTCAAGAAAGCTGTATTTGTATGGAGAGGTTTATTCCAGACTTGCCAAGCAGAGTTGTCCTACTGCTTCTAAATTAAGGGCTTTTGCACTGCATGCCTGCATTGAGCAGAACTCACCCTGCCTTGCAACTGCCTGGCAGTGATGGGCAAGGAAAGGTTTGTAGCGAAGACCCAGCTAGAGGGTCCCCCTAAGGTTTGTGGCAGGTTACCTACACCACCTTTGCATCAGCCCTCCTATGAAACCCATGTTCTCCATTTAACGATCCCAGGCCAAACTCACTGGGTGGTACAAACATGTTTTGGTGATTTAGGTGTATGTTGACTTTGTGTGTGATTTGGTGTGTGAATAGAACAGATGTTCAAAGCTCTTTCTCCTTCTGAGAGCAAAAATTTTTAAAAAGCCGTAGACATTGGGTGGAAATAGAAGGTACAAGAATTGCTTCCTAGACAACTTCACAGAAAAACAGCAGTTCAAAATAGAAATGCAGAAGTCTTGCTATTCGAACGTGGAAGTTGTGCATGAAAGTTACTGGCTCTACAGGTTGTATCTGAGAAAACCCCATGCAGATGGTGAATATTCTGGTACCTGCCAGCCTCAGCCTCCCAACATGTAGGCACATGACAAAGAGAGACCATCAGCCCTCTCAGAGCCCCCACGGTCCAGCCGTTGGTCATGCACCATTGCAATCCAGTGACATTGGGCTGGTGCAGCGAGTTGGGAAGTTTGTTTGTGTCCCAGCCTGGAGGAGGGGAGACAGCCCCTTCAAGAATGGTTAGGGAATGGAAAGATATCAAATGCTCCCCCCAAAATAGCAGCTATTCCACAGCACAGAGCATGGAAGTACTGTCCAGATAAAAGCAGAAGGGAACAGCAGCATATGGTGAATTGCCTGATGCCAAGGGGAATTTTTCCAGCCATGTTCGAGGAAGTCAGGTCCAAGTACTGCTTTGAAGCTCAGAGCCTATATATAACCATGCTGAATTTGCTGGCAGCCAGGGTGGGGTGGACGGTACCCAGCACCTCCCTGGCACATCACCCCTCTCCCAGAAAAGTCTTTAAAGGGCTGAAAGTGCGTTCTGGTGCAAAGGCAAGAGACACTAAGCAAAAAGGAAGGAAGGTGCAGTTTGGTGCAGGTCAAATGTGCTTTGCTTCTTACAGTGGATGTCACACCCAGCGGCACCAAGAAAGTGCATAGGAGCTAGGGGTGCCTCCAAGCAGCTCTCCCAGACATCCTCAGGCTATTGCTTGGACAGCCTGAAATGTATTTTCTTTTCTTTTGCCTTAGAGCCCTTCCCCAGCACCAGGCATGTCCAGATAGAGAGCACAGCCCTGGCTGCTCACCTCCAGTTCTGGATGGAAGAGGACTGGCTCCTGTAACGAGCATCCCTGCACAAGCACTCCTGGTCCTGAGTATCACAGCCCAATCCCAGTCCCACACGAAAACTTCTGTATTTCCCCCTGGCCTGACATCAAGCTTTAAGATGTACAGACAGCCACGCATTGGGATGTAAAGGACTGGCTGGATTACTCAGGCTTTGAGCAACATCTCCTCTCCTGTTGGCTCAGCTCCATCCGGGTACCAGAGCAAACTGCCCGCATCTGAGAACCAACACACTGTGCTGCAGGAGATACAATGGGGCTGTGGCTGCTGGCCTTGCTCCACAAACCTCCAAGCACAAACACATCTTTCATGGGGCAGTATCATCATTTCCAGGTCTGGATAAATAGCCCTCCGTATTTCTTAGTGCCAACTTCTGAGCCTCTTAACACAATGGTTATGTGAGACCAGGGAGGGTGGGGAGGCAGATTTAACTCCGGAGTTTACAACTTATTTAGAACCAGTTCATTTCTCCTAGCTTTGAAGTTTTATCTTGTCTTTACTTTAAAGGAGGTCTGTGCTGTTTTCCTTTGAGGACTTTGTAATTATTCAGTCTCCCGGGAGCTCCGGCATTTATCGCATTAGTAACAGCTTCAGCACGGAGGCATTTTCCCAAAGCTAAATGCTACTTGACTGTAACAGGACACTCAGCTTTGACGGGGGTCAGATTTGACGTCAATGACACACATTGGCTTCTATCCTGGGTGATATCAATGCACAAGCACCCTCCTGCCCTTGCTTTCCCCCTCGTCCTCCGATCCCCAGGAAGGAGGAGAGACCTCTGTTCAGGACCATATGCCAGCTGCCAGCACCCTGGATCATGATCAGTGTCCTCAGAGACATCCAGTCCACCAGCTGGTGACTATGCCCAAGTTCACATCCCCTCCCTACTCCATACCAGCAGGTAGCAGTTCCCCTGGACCTGTCTCCAAGGGGCTGTAGGTACTAACAAAAGTGTCCCAAGTGGCTCAGCTTCTGCCACTCTGACCAAACCCACACAGGGCTTGGAAACTCTTCCTCCCCCACCAAAAGCCAAAGCAGACTCTGTCCCTCTGGGTCCACCTCAACCCATGGCAGCAACCACAGCACGGGAACCACAAAGCTGCTGATCCCAACCAAAATGGGAGAGAGCACGTCTGGGGTGCAGCTGGCTCCCCCCATAAGAGACAGCAAGGTCTACCTGCATCACGTCAGCCTGTTTGGCGTGTTTCTCACATAAACATGCGCGTGCGTGTATGCAAGCTCAGCACAGCCACCACCCACACCAGCAAACATGACGCCATCCAACGGGGCCTGCAAAGCTCATTCCTCCTTGAGGCTGGGATGAGAGAGCAGCTATTGATGTTGGTATTCGGAGTTGGAAGGACACTTGGGAAGTGCTTGGGAACGCTGTCAGCTGAAGGAGAGTGGAGAAGCCGAATTGAGAAGCTGCTGGACCACAGGAGGCTGTGGTGTCTCAGGTTGTGCACACACTCGGTGAGCTGCTGAGCTCCTGGCCCGCAGAGGCACTGGTGCTATGGCCAGCTGCTGGGAGCTCTGGTCCTGCAGAGCACGAGGGGCAGAGATCCAGAAAGCATCCCAGAAGCATCAGCTGAAATGAAGATAACCCTGGGAGCTTTCTCATTTTTTCTTTTAGGCATCTCCAAAACACCCACAAATTGTTCTCCTCTAGTCAGCTCCCACTGTATAGGACTTGCAGTAGGAGATTTTTATGTTCCATCATTCTCTGCATCCAAGTGGGGCTGGAGCCAAAGTGGAGCGTGGGCAGCGTGCTGTGATGCCCCTGCTTCCCACGGGGCATCAGCGTGCCCCTGGGCAGCCCTGCAGGCAGGCATGGCTGCAGCCCAGCCCCGGCGCCGAGCCCAGCCAGGCCAGAGAGCCCCACGCTGCTGAATGGGCTTCTAAAGGGAAATGAAATGGTAGAGCTGGCAGCTGGTAGACAGGGCCACACACAGTCCCTGGCTGTGTTTTATTCTTTTTTTAGGAGGACAGCTACTAATCTGAGTTCCAGCACCGGGAAAAACACTGACCATGCACAGAAATTGGCTGCATTGTCCTTCCTGGGGCTCCTGACCTTTATACCCAAAGCTTGCTCCTATCTCTGGGTCCCCGGAGTCCCTGAGGCACTGGAGTTCCCAGGAGGTGTTTCCCTTTACCTTGGGTCACATCTCCAGTCAAGTGTAAAGCCAAATGACCCCTGCACACATGTACCCACACAATCCTGATGCAGCAAACTCCAGCTTGGCACAAACAAAAGCATCACAGCTCATGGTAACACTTGCATGGTCTTGCACCCCTTCTACTCTGAACCCAGAGAAATAGGTGCTGCTCTGCAGAAAAGCATGGTTGCAGCCTCCCACCCTGCAGGTGACACCTCATGTGGTAGTAGAGGGATAGAAGTGACCCAGCAAGTCCTCTTCTTCTGCCAGCGCTGCCCGGATGGGCTCACTGCAGAGCTGATGAGAGCAGAGGCAGAGGGGAGCCTGTGCTGCACGGAAAAAGGCTGAATATTAAAAACTGCAGAAAGAGAAATAGCACCAAAAAAGGTCTCACAGACTTTATCTATTAAAGAAACACATATTGCAAGCTCTCCAGATCCAGACTGTCTGTAGCTTAGAGGATTTGCAGAGAATAGCAGCTTTGCTAGTAAAAAAGACTTATTTACTCAAGTGTATTGTCTGACACTGGCAAGGAGAGGAAGAGGTTAACCCAGATGGAGGGTTTGCTCCCTGAACATTGTAGGATGCCACACACTGTCGCTTGCACCATTTTCAGTTGATGCCTTTGATAAGGGTGGGTGGATTGCACAAGCACGCGGTGAAGATGATAATCATTTTCACACTAAAAGCAGCAAATTGTAGATTACGGCCGGAATCAGAGGAAGGGGACAAAAAGAGATCTGCAAGAAATAAATAACATCATAAAAAATAGAGCTGGAAGAGACTGCAAGAGGCCAGCTAGGCTTTTCCCCTGCTCCAAAGCAGGTTCAGCTTTTCCTGAAGCAGCCCCAAGGGATGCTTGCTGCCCAGGCTGCCCAGCCACCCCTGCCAGCTCTTCTCAGCCTTCCAAACTAAGCCACCCCCTTGTGAGCACAGAAGCACAATTAAAAATGCTGGATATGAGGCTGGCCCAGGATTGCTCCTCAGAGCGGGAGGCACAGAGAGGATAAAGACACGAGGATGGCAAAGGGCCTCACCTGAAGCTCCTGATGGACTTTGCTGCCTCACTCAAAGGGGGAAATGGGGTTTGCAGGGTGTCTTGCTCTTTTGTGTTCATTAGCCTTCATTTTCCTTCTCTCTGACAAGTGCTGAAAATTATCTCGTCGGTCAAAGCATTTGGGAACCTGCTAGCCCTGGGACAAAAAGATTAATAACTTGTAACATTTCCTTTATTAATAATACTGAACATTTTAGTGCTTCCAGTGCATCTCTGATACTCCCATTCCCTCAGATAGAAAAAACTTGTCCCGTGGTGCTTTTACAAGATCACAACTTACTAAGACAATGAAGTTACTTTGCTTCTGGTGATCTGTTTTCAAAGCCCCCAGATGGTAATAATGTTGTAATTGTGCCTTGTGACTGTTAAAAACAGTCTTGTCCTCCTTTCCTATAAATATTTCTCTGCCTTGTACAAGAGTATGAAAGCTGGCACAGTTTGGTGATTTTCTGCAGGGAACACAGAGCTGAAACACGCTGATAGGAGTGATGTGTGTTGGGAAACATACAGTCCCTGGAGAAGCCCACTCAAATCCTGGGGCTAAACACTTACCCGTGCTATAAATGAAGCCAAATTTGTTATTGTTTTTAATTAGGAAAACCAATTCACATAGCAAATTATTTAGAGTGGTAACAATTGCATAATCAGATTTAAAATTATATATTCTAAAGAGAAATGTATAGGGTAATGCTGATCATTACTGGAAAAAATAGCAGTGCATGCTTGGGGAGCTAAAGCAAGGAAAAACACAGAGCCCCCAAAATAGCATCTATGAACCAGGTTATATTTTTAGCCTCCTGCGAGTCAGAGGGGGGGACAGGAGCCAGAGACACACAGGATCTGCACTTGAGCGCGTCTGTGCTGCAGACCCTCCCTCACAACAGCACAAGAAGAGCCCTTGAATGGCAGCAGATGTTGTCCATACCACAGATGCTGAGACAGCAAAAGCTCTCTCTTGTCCGCATAGCTCTGTTTACCATCCAGCTTTACGGGCACGGCAAGCCAAGCCGGCTGGGTCAGCAGGATAGGACAGAGGACACCTGGTCTAAGACAGCAAAAAAAGGCAAGAAATATGATCCAGTGATTTTTCACCCCCTCTTGATTTGGAAACGCCACGTGATTCTTAATGGTCTATATAATCACAGTGTGTTTCACCCGGAATATGAAACCTCTTACAAAAGCAGCAATGATCTTGGCTAAGGTTTCCAGAATCCCTGCGGTGCAGTAATAAATAAGATGCATGCAGGGACGTGGGACCCTGGCATGTAACTGCTGAGTCTGCATGCCAAAGTGCCGATATCTTGATTGCCTTAGGGCAGGCAGGCAATGCACATGGTTTTGGTGTACGAGCAACCCTGTAACAACAAAGGAGCAGCAGTATTGCCCTGAAAGCCAGACAGCGTCAACACCAATGTAGAGAAAGATCTTTAAAACTCCGTCAGTTCTAACCAGAAGGCAGGAGCTCCCTACATAAGTCTCCTGGGTGCCACAGATAAAAACATATCTATTGATCGTCGGAGGCACAAAGAAATATGGGGAACATTCTTGTTATCATTCTGCTTTAAAGGCAATGAAAAGGCATTGCAGATCTGTAGCGCTGTGGAGCTGAGGCTAAGTGATGTAAAATGCATCCATGAAATCTAACAACACTGCAAGGGAGGAACAGAGTTAGAAACTCAGCTGTGCTGTTGGCAGACAGCGGGGAAAATAAGTTTCACTACACTGGGCATCACTGGCCATGTAAACCCACACCTTTACAATTGTGCCTGGTTTCTGGGATGGCTTGTTTGCTTCTGAAGCGTGTCAGCTCTGCCTCTTCAGCGCTGCCTGCTCTGTAGCCTCTCTCACACTGCCCTCTGTGTGCAGCAGAGGTGGAGGGACCTTGTGCACATTTGTTTCTGGGTTCCAGAGACTGCTCAAGGCAGCTTGTCCACAGAATAAATACGGCCCTGAACCAGTAGGCTTTCCCAAGCAGTTCACTTTGTCCAACGAATTAAGGATCAGACCTTTTAGTTTTATTTGCTAGTATCCATCTGTTTGATGAATTCAGACAGGGGAACCTGCTCAGTGATGGACAGTGAGTTAAAATGCCTGCATCCTAACAGACACCTTAAGGTGTTCTCAAGGTCCAAAATGTGTCTTAGCACATCTGTTCTGTAAAAGTCTTTTGCTTAATTAAAATTTTACTCTACAGCTTCATTTCTGGAGCTCTGGAAACACTGAACCAGAGCTGGACCACAAAATTGGGTGTACAGTGTATCCTGGTCTCCAAGCCTGAACTTGACCATCCCCTCGTCATGTTTGTTCCAAAGGCAGTCCTAAAAGTCAAACTCGGGTAAATCTTGACCAAAATGACCCATATTCTCCCAAGTCTCCCGTCCCTTCCAGAGAGTTTCCAGAGCTCTGCCAGCATCCACAACCTGCCTGTTTGCAGCTTTGCATCCTCTGACAACACTTTGACCTTATTCACCTACTTGGAGTGAAGCATTTTCAGCCTAGGGATAGATGTGTCAGGTAGCTGGTGACTAATGGAGTTTTACTCCCATTAAGCCAGCACGTTAATTTGCCGAGGGTCACCAGAGAGAGCAGGAACTCGCTGCCTTCATAAGCTAAGTGCCTGCTAGCATGTGTCCCGCTCCCCGAGGTGTGCACACAGGCAATTGCCTCCAAGAAAGCCTCCAGCATGCAGGAAGACATATGGCTCTGATAAGAAGTGGAGGGATGGATAGGCGTGACGTAGTTGGTCAAAGAAGGGGTCTCCTGAAGTGGGACTGCTGTCAGCCTGAAGGACAGGCAGGGAAAGGGGCTGTCAGCAAAGACCAAGGTGCAAAAAGACAGACAGAAGCACCTCAGCTTGCCCTGCCTTTGTGTCATTGGGGATGAGTCTCCCTGCACGGGGCACCATGGAGCATGCCTGGGAGACCAGCTTTGCTGGAGGACTGGAATCACTGATGTCTAAAAAGACACAAGCTCCTACCAGCAACTCCACTGCTAGAGACTTTCCTACATCTCATGCCCATGTCAGTCTTCGAAGACCTCGGACAGGTTGTGCTGATGCTGCAACCTCTTCGTTAGAGAGGATATTGATAGATTTGCTTTCTGCTGCTCAGACATCATTTTTCACAATATATTTAGGAATTTCGCTCTCCTTGGCACTTGTGTCCCTCTGTTAAGTTTGGTGGAATTTAACCAACAAGTTCAAAGTTATTAGGGGGATGAGGAAAGACAGTGAAAAACCATGTAAGCCTTGTTCCCTGAAAAGGCTAGACAAAAAAGCCCTTTCTGTGTAGTTTATCCCCCAATCTGAAATTACTGGGTATATTTATTACAACAGCATTCAGCTGACAATGAGGAACAGTCCGAGGCCACGTTGAGTGTCACTCCGGCCCCTCAGAGCTGGGTCCTGAACCTCTCCTGGGTACCCAGAAAGGTAATGCCAGGCCCTTTCCAGGCACTCGCTTGACCAGTGAGGTGTACCTGGCCACACATGCTCTCCTCTTGGCCATAAAATAAAGGTCTATCTCCACGTGTGTCCTTCTTGGAAAGGAGTGAACCACTCTCAGAAGAGGGCATTCAGAGCAAAGCAGGACTGGTGCCAGCACTAATCCTGGCAACAAAACAAGGAGTCCTTCCTGTGATGGATGGAAAAGCAGGAAGATCAATGTGGAACGAAAGTGCTTTCCAGTCCCCAGTCCTGGTGGCAAATGTCCAGCCCTGGTACACTGAGGTGGTTTGTTTAATGCCCGACGTGGAAAGCAGGAGAGTGAATAGCCACACAGTCAACCAGGAGCCTGGTTCACTGGCTGCTCGGCATGGGTATTTGGGGTACGAGAGTGAGAAACCCTGCCTGCCCGCTGCCTGGCAAGACCTGGCCCCACAGGAGGCAGGATTTGTTGTGATAGTTGGATAATCACTGTGGCACAAGAGGCTCTGCCCCAGCATCCATCACCGAGGTAGCAGCCTTCCCGTAATGAAAGGCCCTTGCTTAGACCCAGGGATCAGCTCCAGGCTGCTCGCAAGGTGAATCCCTCTCTCGTTTCACATTCGGGTCCTGTAATGAATTAATAATGGCAGTACATTAAATGCCATGCTGTTTTCCGTGGGTCCAGCCTGGCTTGCCCTCACCCTGCTGCTTACACTGACTGCAGCGTCTGGCACACAGCTGAAAACCCTGAAAGATAAAATACAGCCACAGTCACAGTCTGTCTGTCCCATGCCCGGTGTTTGGTTAATGTGCTTGGCCCCAACACCAACTTTCCAAGCCTCTGTGCCTGTGACGCTCTTGGCTTCTTGTCCAACCCAAGAACACTGCGTGGTCACCAAAAAGTAAAGAGATGGCAAACGACTAGGTATTGCAGCACCCTTCACATCCTGTGTTGTCTCCCACTGAATTACAGACTATCGTCTTCCATGTTTTCTGATAGGAAAGTGCCTGTCCCAGCTCTGCCACACTGCCTTTCCACTCTGCAGCACCTGATGAGGGCAGCTATCTCAGCAGCACTTGCTTAACAAGATTTATTTACCTCAGAGATACTTGTGTTGAAAGCACTTCACAAGTATTTCTCTGTTACTGTTGATGGAGCTAACGGACAAAAAAACCCCAACAACTTGCCGAGGGTCCATACTTGCAATCAGAATTGCAGCAAGAAAGTAGGCTTTCCTAGCTCTTAATCTGCATTTATTTCAATACCTCTGCCCTCTGCTGTCAGTCTCAGAAAGCAGGAGAATACAGTAGTTGAGTGCACAGCTCTTAAAACCCTCCAGCTCTGCCCGTATCTTGGCTGTTCCAGCTGGCGTGTGGCTGGACATAACTCCAGCCAGATGCTGCCTTTGCCTTTTCTGCTTTGGAGCTGCCTGCCTGCTTAATGTCTCACCAAACATGAGATTCATATTTTTCAGCTGCTGAGTGCTGCAGTCCCTTGGTTACAACAGCTTTGGGCAAAGTGGCGTGGGGCAATAAAGGATACGTGGAAATAGGATACTAATCCCAGGGCTGGCTTACATATAGATGGGGGAGAGCATGGGGAAAGCCTTGCTGCATCCCAGCTAATTGATCCTGCCCCGTTGTGTTGCCTGCCCGGGGTATACCCTTCCCTGAAGGCAGTGAAACATTTCATCAGCTAGAAAAATGAGGAAAGTTTATGAAGAGCTGCTGGTGCTATATTCACAAGCACACAGAGGGAACAGAGTGATTTTTATTTTCCACCAGGCGTAGATGATTGTTATAAAGCTCCCTGAGATGTCTGACATGGGGGGACAGGGCAGCAGGAAGGCTGGCTGGAGAACATTGTTACAGGGCAAGCAGTGTCTTGTGAGGTCCATGATAAACAGCTTGGGCAAGCGGTTGGGAGCGATCCCCTGTGGAACAGGCTGGGTGAAAGGGCACATTTTTTTCTCTATACCAAAACTTGTGGAAGATTGTTGAGCCTTTTTCACTTGGCATTTGCATTTACCACAGCTGCACGCTCGGGCTTGGAGTGGCACCACACCATACCTCCCGCCCTCACCTGGGGTGGTAGCTTCTCTTCTGAGGAGAAAAAGCTATTTTCCCCATTTACAGACTGCTTTGCCAAAGCGCAATCACCAGTCCTTCGCTCCGTGGCAAAAGGGTACTGATAGGTAAAGCAAAAGTCTCCGTTTCCTATATGCTGTGCTGAAGAGCACATCTTAGGATATGAAATCTAATGTCACAATATGTTTCAAACACGATTGAAGAGACAAAATGCTCAGTCTAACCCAGAGCCTGCACTGCTTCTTCTAAATTAGCAAACTCTGAAGTCAGATCCATTATCTAGTTACTCCAGTAAACACTGGATGGAGTCCCAGCTGCCATACTGGGAGGGGAGCACGGCTGGGCAGGACCTGGAGGGACTCCAACCTGCTGTGATGCTGCTGGTGTCCGACCTCCAGCTCTCTCCTGGGCAGCACCTCGGGGCAGCACAAGGCATCATGACCCAGGCTGGGGCTTGAAGCAGACACCTCGCAGTCCCTGAGCCTGCTGAAGAGCCACCCAGCACATCCCAGTGGCCCAACTTGCTGGAAGAGCATTTAAAAAATGATTAAGCTGTCCTGTTTGGTGTAGAGGAGGAGAGGGAGAACCGTGATGGTAAATCCTGCTCACCTGTGTTTGCCTGCACACCATGGTTTTTTACTATTGCTGCCTGTCCTGCTGCTCTGGCCTCCCTACCAGCACAGGCTGCAGCTGGGGAAGTGACTCAGGAGCCAAAGCTGCAAAACTGGTGATTTCTTTCCCCTGCTGCCATCCCTCAAGTCACCCTCTTGCTGCCTCCTCTAGTGGGCTGAACAGATTTGGCAGTACCTGGCTGAAAAGGGGAGTGTTGGGTGTAGAGGGGTTTGTGGGGCAATGTTTGGATCAGGGGATCTGCACCAGATGCACCCAGGTGAGCTCTGACATGGTGTTTCAGACACAGGAGCCCCAGGCTGCCTCTCCCGCAGCACCACAGGAGGTTTCCACCCGTGTCACACGCTCTGCAGAACAGACCCCCTGCCAGGGCCTCCCCCAGCTCTGAGCCTGGCATCCCACCCAAAGCCACCGAAAGGTGTTGGATTGTGAAACGGAGCATCCCAGGTCCAGGCAAATCCTCTGTCCCTCTGCTGCAGCGCTCACCCACAGTGGGAAGGTAGCAGTGAGCAGCGGGAGGCAGCCATGTCCGCAGCACTAATGCAGTGGCTCCGCAAATGCACGCTTGTGCCCCCACTCCTCCATCTGCCTAATGCTGCGCAGCCAGCAAAGCCCCAGGAGAGCAAGCAGGGCCAGCCTGCCCCGTGACACCACCAGCTAAACCCAGACCCTGGGACACATCTCATTGGGGTGGTCATTAAGAGGCAGGAATGATCTATAAGGCTCCACATCCCAAGGCTGAGTCTGGGGTAAGAGTAAATAGGAAAATCAGCTTTTAATTTGTCATTGGAGAAAAAGATTATCTGGCATTGCTTAGAGAATGAACAAAAAGCCCTGCAGTGTTAATTTATATAGTCACCCTCTTCCCCTCCTGGTGAGCTGTGATGATAGGAGCTTAATGATCCTTTTTCAAACCATAGGAATTTATTTTCCACAGTCCATGTAGCCTCCAGAGCAGAGGAATACGCACTGTGGAGTCTCAAAGGGACTTTGAGACTAACTGGGTAGGAGCAGCCCTTCCAATCTGTTGTTGTTTCAAATGCTTTAAAAGAGACAGCTCTTGGTAACGTAGGATCTCCTCGGCCAAACTCAAGTGCAAACCGTCTGCATGCACAGTGGCTTTAAATGAGCAATCCTGCAACCACAAATAATCTATGGTGAGAAACAGCTGGTCGGTTAGCAATCCTCCTCCTCCCTGTGTCCTGGAGGAAGCATGTGCAGGACAGAACGTTCATTTATTGGCACGGCCGCGCTGTTTTCCTTTCATTTCATCTCACTTTCGTAAACAGCCCCGTTTGTGGGTCACTGAGGACTTGAGGATGCCATACAGCCTCCAGGTTCCCCCAACATGCCATCGCACTTCATTAAAAAATGAGTGGAAGGATAAGGAGCAGCTCAGCTCTGTCTCCAGGCTCCTCTCCTTGGAGAGGAAGGGTCCGGCTCTCAGGGATTCAGCAGGGAAAGGAGGGAACCCTGCTCTCAGAAATAGTAAAATGTCCCAAGCATGGTCATTTTGTTACCTGATGCCTTCAGATCAGGGCTGTGAGAGCTGGAACAGCCACCACAGCTGTATTTTACCTTAAGCATTCATCTGAAACCAAGCAATGGTCACCAACACGGGCCCCAGAGCTCAGCCTTGAGAGAAGGAGCTTTGGGAGTTGCCCCTCTGCTTTGCTGTTGTGTTCACATCACCCCAACCTGAGCAGAATCTTTGGCATCTGAAGCATCAGCAGTGATCTTTAGACACACTCGTTCTGCTGCCAGTTGCTTTCCATCCATACACATCCCGCATACAGACGGCCAAACTGAGCATCCCGGCTTTCTCCCCCACCAGTTCAGGTGATGAAAATAATTGTATCAGGAGAGCTGTGATGAAAACTAACAACGCGCACAAATGAAAGGAGATGATCTGAGCAGGAAAAACACGGTTTTGTACTCTACATACAGGCAGTGCCCATGGACACATTTGCTTTGCAGATGTGTGATGGTGACGGTGTTAATCTGCACCTCTCAGAAGAAAGCAGTGCTGCGCAGCTGACAGCAGCAAGGCCGGTGAGGAATGATCTATTACAAAACAGCCTGTGTAGTTCACCATGTAATTGGGACCTGCTGCTGAGCTCCCTTCTGTGGAAGGGTGTTTCTAAAGCATTTCTTATCACGATTAATAGGAGTCTGCCAAAGCATGCCTCCCCTCCCCATCCTGCAAACCACTCTGACAGGAGAGTTACCATTTTTGCCAGCCGATGCCATCTGTAACCACCCCTGCGCTAACAAAAGTGTTTGCATCCCATAAATTCCCTATAAACTAAATATAGCTGAGGGCAGAAATTGAAAGCCTTCTTACTGAACAGAGAGGGTTTTTTTTATAAAAGAGCTTTCTGAAAATGAAACCTGACATGATCCAGCCTCAAGAAGAGAAAGCAAATATTTATCACCGGTGGGGAACGGGAAGAGAGGGAGGCAACTGGTAGTAACTCAGCCTGGGCTGTGCAGGGGGTCGTTCACGTCACTAGAATCAACACAGCCTGGCAAAGAGGGTTCCTCTCTTGTCCTCTTTCCTTGCAAGTCCCATTTCTTCAGGAGGATCCTTATGGCCTTTGAAATACTTTAAAAGGTCAAGCTACGCAGTGGGAAGAACTGCAGAGAGAGAGGAGGGAAAGCAGCAGAGAGAAAAGCCATCAGTGGAAACCCACTGAGAGGAGAATATTGACTAGATAAATAATATCATATTAAGCAGAATTCAAGAGCCAGAGCTGCCATGCTCCGCTAACAGAGAGTGAATAATTACAGGAGGGGTTAGGAGGTGAAAGCCTGTCTCCTGTAGGGGATGAGGAGAGGATAATAAGCTTAGCACACTCACAAAGGCAGCCAAGGAAATCTGACCCCTTATCACACAGTTATCTGTAGACCAGTAGATGAGATTAGGCCCATAATGGGATTGGTGCCACATGAAGCTTTGCATTTCTGACGTTGCAAGGAGGTTACTGACACCAATCCCTGCTAATTTATTGAATTGCCGCAATAAAAATGCCTTCCCTACTGAAAATAGCAGAGAGTAACTGAATAAACCTCTTGAGTAAAAGGGGATTCATTGCCTGAAGAGGATTTGCAGGGCACCACAGTTATTGAGTTAGAAGATTCAGAGGCAGCTGGCTGCCCTCAGGAGGGCTTGAACTGAACCGTGATGCTTTCCCTGGCGATCCGCTTCTCATCCTTGGCCTCGCAGGGAGCTGGGCTCAGACTCCCCATTTCAGAAGGAAGGGAAGCGACTTGTTCAGCGTCATGCAGCAAGCAGAGGTTAGGGGATTGCCTTCATCTTTGTGCCAAGCTAGTGCAGGATTCAGGATAGGAGCAGGTCCATGTGCTCCCCCCGTTTCCCAGGACCACGGTGCCTGTAAGGCTAACCCTAACCTGGATATGGCCATGACGGCTGGGATTACCTTAACTCTTCCTTCTTCCTCCCTATCTGCTCCTGGTGGAGCTGCTCCATCGCCCCTGCACCCTGGAGGGACCATGGGCAGTGGAGGGTCCTCAAAGCTGGGAAGCAGGTTCTCTGATGGTGTGAAGGACCAACAGCAGGGTGGACTGCCCCCACTTCTTTGGTGATACTTCCCCTCCTCTGACCTTTGAATCTTCTTTTCAGGGCCTTTTTTCCCCTTGGAAGGAACTTTTGGATGGTTGATTTTTCTCCCAATGGTTTGTGAGCTTCTCAGCATCTGCATGACCCAAACACATTAGTATCCTGGGAACTCATGACAGCTATTGACAGAAAATACTGTTTAAGCAGTGGCTACTGATAAAGCACAGATGGAAATGGGTAGAAGTTGGCTGTAAACAATTATTGTGTGAAAAGCATGTGATCACGGTCGCATTCGAGAGTGAGTCAGCTAAGACTAGCTAAAGATTAAGAAACTTGAGGATAATGCTGTGGGAATTGTTGCTCAGGGAACAGCAGATTTACAACCCTCTCCCCCAAAAAAGGTTGAATTCTTTGAATCCTTCCAGACACAAAAGTTGAGGTGGAAGAAAAAAGCATTTTGATGCAGTCAAAAAACACTGTTTCAACACTTGTAAAATCAGATGCTCTGTTTAGGGGCTAAAAACAGTGGTCAGATTTTAGTTTTGAAATATCCTTTGTTTTTGAAGTTGATCTGTTCTTTGAAAAACGTAAAGCAAAAACAGAGGTTTGAAAGTGTTAAATTATCCAAAAATGAAACAAAATGAAAGGTTTTGAGTTGAGCCATAATAATATTTTTCTTCTTTTTTTCATTTCAGAAGGAAATAAAAATGTTTTGATTCAGTGTGGGTTAACATTTTTTTAGATTTTTCTATTCAAGCATCAATCAAAAAAAGCCCGCTTTTTTCCTCTGTGCTAATTAAGAGCATTTTTGGCAGGAGGCAGAGCAGAGAGGGTATAGCCCCAAGAACCAGCTTTTCAGTTGTGCTTCATCGTGTCATACCGAGAATAATCTTTCCACTTAACCAAACCATAACTTGGCATGTTTAGCACATTCCTCCCAGAGGAAACTGGGATGGTGCAGGAGGGCCAAGAAAGAAGCCCTTTGACAGAGCAGTGTGGGCAAGCAAGGACCAGGACAGTGGAGCTGAGACATGCTGGTGAGGACACAGGGATGCTGCATGCAAAGATCTCCTGCCCTGTACAGAAGTGAGCAGCAAATAGGGCTGTTTTCCCCTCTCTTATACTGCATTCATTTTAACTCACTGGCATTTCTGTACTGATTTGGGGGTATATTTTAGGGATACTTTCAGCTCCATAATTCTCCAGCTTGGAAAAGGCCAGCAGGCATTACAAACAAAGCCTTCCAGATGACAAATAGAGATGGGCTTATTCCTAGCAGAGGATTTTCTTGTTCACGTTGCTGGGAAGATGAATGGACAAATGGATAAATGAAGCAGCCGTTCCCACAGGGACGATGCTGCAGGCACACAGAGTTCAGCTCTTGGTTCCCATGGGAGCCCTCAGGTTTAAGTCTTTCTGTCTGTAGCGTGAAACTTGTTTTAAATGCCCCAAATACGATGCTGACATGGAATAATTTAAACACGGCAGTGTGAGCTGGAGTGAAGGAGGGGTACAAACACAGAGGGGAGTGAGGGGCTGAGTCACATTACTCAGCCAAATGGCAAATCTGGAGAGCAGAAGGTGGAGTGTGTAGTACAGAGTGAATCCTATAGGACACAGACACTCTTTTTCTCTTGGAAACATTTTTTCTCTTTATCTTGTATTTTACACTGAGGATATCTCAGAAGAGTACTTGATCCCCCCCACCAGCTCATTAAAGAAGCAGTCTTCCCTAACACCAGCAACCCTTGGCATGAACTGTTACAAAACTCTTATCCTTGGTCTTCTTAGTAACAGGATTTTCCAAAACAACCTCAAACACAAACATTTAATGACAAGAGGGTTCTAGTCTGCAAAATAATCCTGCAACCAAGTGTAAACTTAACTCTCAGTCCAAAGCACCAGCTAGCCCTCCAACACCACAGGTTTAATACCATATTCCCTCCTGCAAGAGGTAAGACCAAGGAGCAGGACTAGGCTGAAGACGTGGCCTCCAAGGTGAAACCAGCCAGACTGCAATCTCCTTGCTCCCAGAGTCAGCATCTCACTTGTTTGGAACGAGAGTGAAAGGTTACCATTTTGATGTACTTGCTACTTGCAGTCATTTTCCACGGGTATGAAAGATGAGCCACAGGGAAAAAAGCAATGAAGAAGGCAGCCCTCCCTTCCTCCTTCCCCTCTTCTCGTGTAGTCCCCTCCATTTCTTTCTAGTCATTTAATTGGAAAGCATGTTTGCTTATGACGCACTCCAGATATCATGTTCCCTCCTGATTGTTTCCACTTTGTTTGCCTATATATTAATTCTTACAGCTCACTGCCTGTCTCTACAAAGAAGGTCTCTGCCCGAAAAGACAACCCCTCCGCCAGCCACCCATGTCACGTACTGTGTGAGGCCACCCGGCTTTCTCACCACATGGTGAAAGAACACCTTGTTTGGGGTGGCGGGTTGGGTTTCCATGCCAGGGTGGAAGCAGTCACAGGGCTTCACAGGAGGGATGATGGACATGTCCGTAACAGGAAAATAGGATGTCTGTTATTCCTGGTGGTAATAGATCCTTGCAGCCCCAGAAAGAAGGCTTCCAGAACCAGGACATCTTGTCCCTCTTCCTGGGCAGGCAGGTGACGTCCTTCGTGGTGTGTCCGGTAAGTGGGCTGGGGAATTCCTCAGCCCTGGAAAAATGGGGAGCAAACAGTAGCAAGGTTTCATCCTTCCTGTGCAGCAGGAAGGAGGGACCCAGGGTGCTGGGGAGGCAAATGGAGGGAACGCCCTGTCCCTGCACTCGGGTAGCTCCTTCCCAGGCCGGGGAGTTCTCCTTTAAGCAGCAGTGCCCGTGATCTGTTATAAACATGCTCTCAAAGCCCGGAGCTCGCCCTTGTCTTGCAGTGACCGATAACCTTATCTGGATCAAGCATCGCTCAGAGATTCATCTCTTTGCTTTATTTAGAGTTTACTCTGCTCTGGCCCATCACTGCCTGTGTTTTCCTTTCATCTTACTTATCAGCCTTCCTGTGTTAGGCACACCCTGATTTTTCCCTTCCTTAGCCTCCTTGCTACACTGCAGGTTCCCAGGGCTGCTGCGCTGCTCCGCTCCCGGCAGCCCAGTGCCACGTAATGGTGCAGGAGACATCTGACCGTTTCCTGACATCTTCCCCTTCCTCACGTGGGTTTGGACAGGCCCCGATGTACCGGTGGTGTTCCTTCCACAGGACCCACCTCCAAAACAGGTGGCATCCTGTGTTAGCAATTTTGCTTGGCTACCTGGAAGAAAAAAGAGATTTTTTTTTTCTCCTGGTTTCCTCTCTCGTGTTTTGAAAGGTTTCCTCTAGAGGGGATGGGAAGACTCCTGAGCCTGGTGCAGAGACTGTGGCTGAGATGAGGCTCTTCCTCGCTGCCCTGGCTGTCAGAGCAGTGCAGAGCGATACACAATCCTGCCTTGCTCTGCAGGACCAGCCCCACTGGGACTTTTGGCTGCACCCATTCCTCATTCCTCGGTGCATGCCAATCCTCCATCCCCCACAAGGTTGGGAGGGCCTCACACGGTGGCAAGACTGTCACAAGATCTTCCAGCTGTGCCTGCAAAGTCTGTTTCTTATTTAGGTGGCAAACTGCACAAAGTGAGGCTCGTCCCTCCCTGTGCTCTACAGACTTCTGGTACTCAGTTATTGTAGCATAATTATACTTCCTATCAGCTCTGTAAGCAGTAATAAAGCCTTGCAGCATAAAAGGCATTCTGGATTAGCAGTTTATCAGTCCAGATGAGCAAAGGAAAGGAATGCAGGGAAAAATGCAGGAAGAGTTTAAGACTAGAACCAATTCCCGTTTATTTAGCTTCCCACTGCAGCCCAGCAATGCCAGTGCGAAGCAGTGCAAGCACTTAGGTCTGATAACACGACACCACACTGATAAGTTCACGGAGTCCTTTTTGGGTATTACTTTTCTCTATTGCTTTGCCTACCTAAATTTTCATAAATGAAAACTGCGAGTTTGCTGAGGAAAACCAGGAAAGAGCAAGATAACAGAGCTATCTCCCAGATGAAAAGTTTGCCTGGGGGAGAATCATAGAATCATTTAGGTTGGAAAGGACCTTTAAGATCATTGAGTCCAACTGTAAACCTAACACTGCCAAGTCCACCACTAAACCACGTCCCTAAGCCCCACATCTACATGTCTTTTAAATACCTCCAGGGATGGTGAGTCAGCCACTTCCCTGGGCAGCCTGTTCCAATGCTTGGCTACCCTTTTGGTGAAGAAATTTTTCCTAATACCCAATCTAAACCTCCTCTGGTGCAACTCTCGTCCTATCACTTGTTACCTGGGAGAAGAGACTGACACCCACCTCGCTACAGCCTCCTTTCAGGTAGTTGTAGAGAGCGATAAGGTCTCCCCTGAGAGTGGGGAGGGAAGGCACCATTCCTCCTCAGATTTAATTTTCTGCACCCCTCCAAAATCTGAGAGAGAGAGTGAGCAAATGAGCCTTCAGCCTTTTACCAAGGTACTTGGTCAGCACACGCCTGCATGTGCACACAGGCACTAACACGCACACACGTGTGCACACAGACGCACTCGTGGTGGTCCCGAGGTGCCCTGGGCTCTGGGGTCCCAGGCTGCAATCCCAGCCATGCTTCGCTGCAGACCATCCCTGGGTGGGGTTTAGCCAGCACTACCTCCACGATCCTTTGCAAGCTTGGCGAAAGGACACCAAACGTGTGAGCCAGCACATACAGAAGATGGACCATGACCCTGCAGCCTTCAGGGTGCTGCACATTGCTGCACACACGCAGAGCACCCCTCTGCATCTTTGGGTTGGCTTCCTTGTCTTGAAGGAGCTACTGGCCCTCTGCTCGACTCCAGCAGACCGCCTGGACTGAAGTCATTCTGCAGCTCTCCAAAGGCTGGATGGAGAGCTGAGCTGAGTTATTCCCTCCTCATTTGCAGTGTCCAAAACCTGAAAAGCTAATGCATATGTGGCGTGCTCTGCAGTCCCCTTCCCACTCCCTCAGAAGGACCTCGGAGCTGCAGTGCCTGTGGATGGTGCAGTAGAAAGCCCACTCTCTGCCCTGTGACATTTGTGCACATCATCCTAAGCAAACCCAAACTTTCCCCATGCTGGTACCCGAAGGACGGAGTGGTGAAGCACTATCAGGAATAGCGTGTGCATTTATACAGCACCACCCTGCTGGGAGAGCCTGGTGCTCCAGGAAAGCAGTGAGGACTCCAGACTGCTTGATTTCAGTGAGCAGTGGCCAGGTGCGGGTTTAAGAGCTCAGCAGAGGAGGCTGTGGGCTCCCCATCAGCAGTGCCTGGCAGCCAGCGGGTACGAGGAGAGCACCCACATGGCTGCACGTCCCCATGATGACCTCCCGGCTGCGTCCGCCCCGGCTTTGGCTGGAAAACAGAGAACATAGCACGTCAGAGAGGCAAGAAGGATGCAACTGCCAGACACGCACACCTCGTCTTTCTCCACTGGAAGAACTAGAATGAACAGAAACATGGAGCATTTTGGAGCCAGAAAAAGATATCTCCTTCTTTAATTTTTCTGGCTTTGGACTGGGGGGAAATTAGTATTTTGCAGCTGGTGAGAGAAAAATTTTTTTCTGCCAACCCCCTGCTGGGTGAACAGATGCGTGATGTGCGGCAGCGTAAGCGTTGCAAGGCCGTAGCCCTCCGCTGAGGAGGTTTTTATTCTGCTTGTTTTGGGCTGCTCATACCAGGCCCCGAACAATCACAGAGGTAGAGCACGTTGTTGAGTCATCATCTCAATGTGTTTGGGAGCACTTCACAAACTCCTCCATGGCTTTTGGGAAAGGAACAGAATGAGCTGATTGACCCTCAGATGTTTCTGCATTTGGAGAAAAGAAGGGGGAATGAAAGCCATCTGCTTTGTGGGAAGAAAAGGAGAGGAAAATTGCTGTGTGGAGGAGTCTCTACTGCACTTGATCATTCTCACCATGTGGTTGGGGTCTACACTGTCCTGTGAGCTCATCCCCGCTGGTCACGGGGGCGGCGGCAACTTTTGCACCTCTACCGCTGTTTGTCTCTCCTGTGCCCCCATGCAGCTCCCCGTCGTTGCAGGCTGGTCCTTCACCCCAGCACATCCCTTCACATGCACATCAGGCTGCTCCTGCTTCCCAGCCTGCTCTCACTGAGTAACAATGGCCCTTTTCTGTAGAGAGGGGATGGGGTGATAGCTCGCCCTGTGGTGTGAACAGAATAGCTCACATCAATCTGCTTTGGACTGCCATGAGAGTCATATGACGTTGGTGCCAAGTTTGGTGTTGTTTTCTATTCCGAAGCAAAAAGCAGCGGTTGAGGTCAGTATTTCAAACCCACCTTCCCACAGGCAGCCCAGCAGTGCCCTTCGCTGCAAGTCAGTGCAGTCACCTCTCCTGCTGCACGGCAGGGCTTTGCTGACAGCTGTAATCAGGCCAGCACAGCGATTTTCCCCTTTCCAGTACGTCCCACCTCTTTCTGCAAGCTTTCATAAAGACAGTTTCTTGGTTGCTAGACCAAAACCACTGGGTGCTTCTCCAGGCTGTTCCAATATATAAATGTATACCCAAGTGGGTGCACAGATGCACACACAAATATAAAAATATACCTGTGTATATCACTGGCCTTTAGACGTGTGAGTTAAAACTCTCTTAGCTGCACAGTGTTATAGCTTCTATTTGGGCAGTTTCAACTGTACTGAGGAGAAGGTACGTGCTGCATATACCCAGCGGTCATGGTGCTGCTCACAAATAGACACTCAGACAAATCTGGCCATACAAATGCACATGCTAAAATGAACAGACACCCCCTTCCTTTATCTTCTGGTTCTTTCTGTCTATTTCTCTATATACCACAGGAGCTTTTGGCCCAAATATCTCTCAAAGAGGGGAGGCAATGAAGAGGATCCCATAGGATACCATTGCAGCCAGTTCATTATGCCTCATGTTCATTAAGCCCTGAAAATGTTCTTCCTTTTTCTTTCTTTAATGCTGTGTTTACAGCATGTGCTCTTTAACACTATGATACCCAACAAAATATTTTTCCCTGAAGGAGTCGATGGGAAAGAGAAGCAGTGCCCTGGAGTGGGAACAGCCTTCCCAGCCACCGGGATTAGGAAGGCTTCTCGCTTCTTGGTATTTCAGAGCTGACAATGGAAGCTACAAAGTTTGTAAACATTCCCACTTGGCAGCCTTTTCATATTTGCTTAGACTGTGATTTATAACGTGAATCACAAACTCCTTTTCCAAGATGAGCTCTCTGCTGTATCAGTAAGTATGCACATGGGGATCAGCTGTGCATACAGGGCTCCCAGCATAATTCTCCGAAGTGCAGGCTACGGCACTCTGTGTCATCTCATACCCTGTTTCCTATAGATTATCTCATGCATTTTTCCCTCAGCCCACGTTATTAGATAGACATAGCCCCAGTGGGCTGTGGAGGTTTCTCAACATTGACTTCATTCCAGAACTACTTGGCAAACAACCCCGCAGCGTGCAGCACCGGCCCCGCTGTCTGTGCAGCGCTGTCTCATGCTGGGTCCGTCTGGAATTGCTTGGGTATTTCTCACTGGACACCCAGCAGTAGGTGGCTTGTCACTTGGTTTTTGAGGACCAGTGACAATCTGCCAGCTAGAAATAAAACTGCCCAAGTGTTGGTCATGGTCCTCGTATCACTCGAAATCGCCTTTCTGTGGCCCAAGTGACTGCTTGTGCCAGTTCAGACCACGTGGATATTTTGTGACACAGACTGACACCTGGACTGGAGGGGGCTTCTGTGAGCAATAGGTGGAGTTTACTCAGTGGGGTACACAAGTTGGGCTGCCTCGAGAGATGGGCTTACCACGGCCAGTGTACACAAGTCATGAAGAACACCATCTCCAGTGCAGAGAAGCCCTCCGACAGGACTGTGATGGGGCCCACCTTGGCACCTGAATGCACATCTTTCCCCATCACCCCAACCAAACCCAGTGTATGGCCCCAAGGGCAGGAATCTGCTCTTTTTGGGTTTGGAGGGTGGGGTGGGGTTTTTTGCAGTGGTTTTCACTGGCCAGTAAACAAGGCAATGGAAATGCTCTGCATCCAGGGCTTCCTCATGCAGCAGACAGAGAGACAAAGTCACTCCCTCCTGCTTTTAAACAGAATGTCTCCAGCTAATAAACAGGAAGAAACCTCTTCTGGTCAGCAGAGCCCTTCCCCAGTGAATGTCTCCCCTGGGCCTGCTCTGTTAAGCCCTTGGGAGGTTGGAAACACTTCAGGTGTAAAAATAGTGCCTGCAAAGTCAGCAGCCAAGCCCTGCTCCTGGACAAGTTGTATAGCGGGGGGTTTTTTTGTGCTTTATTTAATTTCCCAAACCAGTTCCAAACTCTATTGAAGGAAGCGGGGACTCTCCCTGGCCATCTCAGGGTATGAAATAGTGAACAATATTCCACCTGAGCCTGACCTCCCACTGCATGGAGGAAACCGCAAAAACAGATTTCCTGGTCAATTGAGCTCCTATCCGCATTGCCAAAATGCCTCTAACAGCAGAGGTGCTGAGGAAACACTGAGTCCTCAGCAAAGCTCCTGTCCTCGAAGCCAGCCCCAGGATCTCCCCAAAAGCCCGCTCCCATCCCTGCTCTGCCCAGGAAGCTCCTTGGTGACCCCATTTTCTGCGCTGTTTTCAGGTTAAAGCCAGGTGGCTGTTCTCAGAAATAGAGGTGGGAGGGAGATTTTTCCATTATGGAAAACACTTCCAGGTTTCCCAGCGGTCCTTTTTGCTCACTGTCAGGGCACTGCGGGAAAAGAGGAGGCTGGTGGGCAGCACGGCACTCACCGGGGAAGGCTAAAATCCGTGAACAGCTATCTGAGATGGATGTAATCAGCAAATCCCTTAGAGGCTCCTCTCAGCATTCCCAGCTCAAAACCTGAGGTTTAGCAATGCTTCTAGTATCCCCTTCAGACCCTTTCCCTCAAAAAGTTCCCATTTGAGTAAATTGGCATTTTCTGGCAAAAAAAGCTATTTCTGAAGAAGAATTTCAGAAAATTCTCTGTTGTCTCAGCTGCTGTACAAGTTGAAAGCCCCGTGGACATCTTACTGTGTTATGTCCCTAGCATCACTTGCAAATTGTTTGCCCAGCTCTGCCTCGAACAGATCAGGGGCAATTTTGGCTACTGCAGCAGAGGAAAACAATAGTGGAGTGTGTCCTCTTCTGCTACTTCAGAGTTGTTCAACCAGAAAATAATGAAGAGAGAATTGTTTTTCTTTGGCTATGCAGTGTAAGTTATTGGTGAATAAATAAGCCCAAAGGACAAAGGATGAAGTATGTATTGATTTTTGCAGTGTTTATTTCTGAGTTGATTTGCAACCCACATAAAGAGAGAAAGAAATCACTGAAAATATAACATGTTTTACATTGTATGTATTATGAAAAGGGTTTCATTAAGATTATTGCACCTTTCTATGGGGCGTTCACTGGGTTTGGTTGTTTTCACTTAGGACAATATAATTCAATCAAATCTTAGCAGTTGCAAGGAAGACCCACATGAATTTTATAATTTGCTTTAAAGCACACAGGTGCCATTTTGCAAAGCTAAAATTAAGGAGATCCAGAGACGTAACAAATGCATTATCTCAACTCCCTCTGAGACCACCTAATAGTCCCTTGTATCCATGTATAGATGTCTGGATGGGATTCCTGTATGTACAGCAAGCTCACGATGCCATGTGTCCTTCTCAAATTTTCAGTAATGCAGAGATGACGAGACTTAATACAGGAGACTGCTATGCTCTGACAACTCCATCCGACTGCACTGTCTGCCAGAGGTCCCCAGCTAATTAACTATTGATCTAAACTTTGGGTGGTTTTATTAAAATCTCATAGGTGTAACATTATTGTTAATGTAGCATATAGCGGAGAGGGAACTGGCTGTGAAGATGAAATGTTGAAGATGGAATGTTGAAAATGATAATTTCTCAAGAAGCATGACCGCGTTTGCAAGGCAGGCTGCGAGTGCAGGTGTGCTATTTCAGTGCGTGTTTGCAGGAAGCACCAACTGGTTCTGCGGCTTCACAGGATCCCCAAGACACTGCAGGACCCTGATTCCTGGTGTTAAAGTTTTTGGACCCAATATGTTTTAAGACCATTTATCGCCTCTAAGCTAGCCAGCAGCTCACTAGATGGATCCCATAAGAACAAGCATCGCAGAGCAGCAGAGAGGAGGGGAAGGGCAGCACCAGGC
>NW_008824283.1:1669381-1669725 GCF_000699105.1 Pygoscelis adeliae | reverse complement strand
GTTCAGCAGAAGATCTCAGCAAGCATCTACCCTGCCGAGGCTGCATGTGCCAGCCCCTGTTCTTCTCTGGCACGGAGCAGGAATACAAATGGGGAAGAGAGACACCAAACATCTGATCACCAAGGGGAACAGACTGGCCTCAGCACAAAGCATTTTGAGTAGTTCCTTCAGCCTGCTTCCCAGACTGAATAATTAAAGCTCCCTGCTGGTTTAAAAGAAGGAACATGCCGTATGGTGAGCTACCGTTCCCATGTCAACAACCCAAAAGCATCAGAAAGGACACTTCCTCTCCTGTCCAGGTCACACTTCTTAACACTTCTTTGCTAAGCGCTGTTGTTGTTGGT
>NW_008824283.1:1652207-1669342 GCF_000699105.1 Pygoscelis adeliae | reverse complement strand
CTGCTGAACAGAAATCAGCCAGCACTTCTGAAGCAGATTCCAAGTGAGAGATGCTGGAACCTATTAAATATATACAAAAAGACGGGTTTAAACAAGCACAGCTGAAGTGGCACAGTCCATCTAGCTTCCTGTCAAGGCCTTATCTAAGTTAGCCTTTCTATTTTTGTTTCTTTGCTGTAGCATGTTTTCTTTATTTGTATTGTACTTTTTGGCAGTAGTTCTCTAGCTTTGACTCCAGCTCCCTTCCTAAAGGTGCTTTAACACACAGAGAGATGACGCCCCTCATCGCTGCAGCCTGAGTGGTTCACAGCAATAAGTCTTCTTTAGATCAAAAAATAACATGCTGTGAGGATGAAATTCGAAGTCCTGTGCCCTGGACACTCGCCTGCAGAAAGGGAGACAGCGGAGAGTTTTGATGCCTTAGTTCTTCTCTGACACAAGGGCTGGCACAGGCAGCACTGTTATGTGCCTCAGAGAATTAGACACGATCTGTCCTTACAGGAGCTTTCCAAAGTGCCCCGCAAAGCTTTTCTGCGCTAAGCACTGCCATGCTGCTGCTCTGGGCCCAAGGCTGCTGGAAAGCTTCCTGATCTTTCTGCAACAAAAAAAGCCCATTATATGAAAGGCCGTGGGCCAGAGTGGAGGGAAATATATTCAGTCCCTGCCATTATCTGCTGCTTCTCTCTTGGTTGTGCTCTGCCCTGGCTGCCTGCACTTAGGCTAGCAGCAGCGCCAGATTTACCTTCCGTCAGCACAGTGCCATCCCGGAGGAGTCCCAGTCTCACAAGGGCTTCTTGGCAATGTAATAATAACAACAACAATAATAGCTGGTTTTGTTACCCTGATATCTTAGTGCACACAGTGTGCTTCACAAGTTCATAGTCCAGTGATGCTATTAAAGCCCCAATCAGTCTAATTGTAGTATTAATTCTGAGCTGAAGTAGCACATCATCCACATCACGGGGAAAGTATGCAGAAAAACACTGCCTGTCTCTCGGACTCCTGGGGAACTCTGGATACACAGAGGCCATTTACATTGAGAGAGGCAGAAGGCTGGTTTATAAAATTTTATACCTCATCTTTACTTGGGCATGACAGCTGAGCCCCAGCATGTATCACTGTCTTGAATACCACAGTGTGAACAGGGAGAATAGTAAATATGAAGGTGCTAGCACAGACTCAGTACTTAAAAGTTGGGGCACTTAATGATAAGCCTCTTGAGCCCGAAGGGTTGGAGGAATGGATTTACTTCAGAGGTTCAAAACTGTGATATTTAAAGTCTTGGAGACAGAGACAACCATGTGTCCTCTCAAATCACTTCATGGTCTGAGCATAGGGCAAGTGCACAGTAACACCAAGCTTCAAATCCCACCCCTGCACAGCTCAGCCCAGCCCCACCGCATGGGCTGTGAGGAGGGGAGGCGGGTGTTCAATTAGTCATTTGAACTTGGAAAACCTAAATCTGTGAGGAGCTTGGGTCCCACATGAGGAAGGACATGGAGCACCCCATCAGATGAGAGCCCAGCCTCCTCCCAGCCCGGTGTCTCTGACCTTGAGCACTACTTGCAAAGTAGTGCAAAATAAATGAAATCTGCAGGGCCCTCTCCCAGTGGAGAATGGGACCTGCCAGAGCAGAGCTCTTCAGCGGCCTTTGTCCGGGAGCTGCACGAAGAGCCGCCCGGGAACGGTCGGCTCGCGGCTTTCTCGCCCTCCGCACCTGGGGAAGAAGAATCCCACTCCGATCAAAATCTACCTTCCCACCCTCACAGCAGGGTGATGGGTCAGAGGGCTGCAGGAAGCCATGGTGGCTTTCTCCCTTCTCTGTGTTGGCCTTGTTGACTCGGTTGAACTCATTGTTTATTTGCTGCACGTGGCTGGAAGGATGCTGTTGTCCTTGGAAAACTTGTAGCATGTCGTACTTTGATGGTGCTTTGTGCTTGTTTTTCTACTCTGCAGCAGGGAAACAGTGGAAACTCGTTGTGGCTCATTGCTCATATTACAGCAAATGTAGCAGAATCCTGTCTCCAGACTGTCCCAAAAAAATCCCTTTCCACTTTAGCCCTATTCTTTAGGCCAAAAAGGAGTATGTGGATGATTTTAATGGTGGTAAACACTGGGGTTGTCTTCATTATCCGCAAGGAGCTTCCCCAAGGCCATGCTCATGCCCAGCCATGCTGCTATAGCTGGAGAGGTCCTTCTCCAGCAGCAGAGGAGAAGCAGTGGAGGTGGCAGGGGCATGAGAGAGATCACACCACTCTTCAGGCCACTCAGCAAACCTCACTTTCAAAGTGGAATGAACCCAGTTTGTGGGCTAAAGCAGTATTTTTCTGGGGGTGAACCACTGAAGCGACTGCCTGGCCAAAACTACATCTCAGAGCCGTCCCTTTTGCTGGTGAGATGGGTTTCAAGAGCTAACGTATATACAGACATGAGGAGTGAATCTCTCCAGTCTGTGTTCATTATTCCTGTTTAAATCAACGTGTTTTACCATAGCAACTACCAAAGAAGGAATCAACAGCTTTTGAGCAAACAAACACTTATTAAAACACCCTTCTGAAATATTTATGCTTTGTTCCCAAAAGCCCACTAAGTGCATTGACGGAGTGGCGCAGTACAACACTGCATGGCACCAGGAGCGTCAGGAGAGCTTTTTCTCCGCTGCCTGGCAAAGTGGAAGAAACATTCTTCAGCTGTCTGTTTATCAGCCCGGGAGTTTAACCATCTCTGCACAAAGGGATTGAGAAACTGGGGGATGGAAGCAACTCCATCAGAGAGCAGGACAGCTTCAAGTCCTTCCTTCAGTCTCAAGCCAGCCTTGAAGAATGGCTCCAAATTACAAATTGTCTGTTTTTTCAAACTCCCTGAAAAATTCACTCCAAACTCCTATGAAACAGTTTTTGTCAAAATTATTTCTGTGCTGATGTTTATAATGAATGGAAGGAGATAAGAAATGCAAGAGGAATTTGTGGGGTGGGAACTGGAAGGTGTTCAAGAAAGGAAACACAAAATTACATAGGAAAAATAGGAAAAAAAGTCCTAAGAAGACCAAGGATGTCATGACAGAAACAGTCCCTTCAGCAGTGAGGGCAGCTGTGGAGGTACTTGTCCACCTCTCCCCTTGGTCTGCTTTGCTGTCACCTCAACGCTGCAGATGCAACATGGAGGCTGTTCTGAGAGCACTGAAAGCGTCTGGGATGGGGAGCACGCTCCTGCAAACAGGACCAAGGAATGGGTAGCATGGAGGGAAGGAAAGACCTTTTAAATGGATTTTACTGCTGTGTAACAGCAATCTGAGAGAAGTGCACTACAGAGGGCAATTTGTATCTCTCATGATTCATAGTTCATCATCCAGGACCTGCAGAATGGCCCTGTGGCCTCTTGTTGTCCAAGAAAGCCAAACACTGATGATTTTATTGGTGTCTGCTCTTCTGGTGAGTGTTTCACTCCTTCAGGAAGCAAATCAGATGGCTTGCTCTTGAAAACAGGCTCCTCAAAAGCTCACTGTTACAGGCGTGTGCTGGTATTTAATGTGTCCTGATTGTCATCTTGCGCCAAGTGTCACTTCCTTGACAATGATGGAGCTGTTCAAAGCCAGGGCCATAAACCAGAATGAAATGGCTCTGCTGAAGAAAAGTTGTTTATGATCGTGCTTTCCTGGAGTTGTCAGCCACCTCTTATGAGTAAATATTTTTTACAAGTGAAAAACTTATAAAACAGCCATTATTGCTGTTTTTTTCCTGGGGTGAGTTTTCTGCATAAATCAAGTTAGCAAGAAAACTGTGTACCATTACACTGACAGGAAGGTTTAAAACACTTGAGGTGTTTAAACTGAACTGTGGGTCTTGTCAGAAACACCAAAAACTGTAACAAGAATAAAGTTGTACCAGCTGCCCTCTGCTGAGGTTTAGCCATTTGTAGCTTCCAGGACCACCACAAGCTGGATTCGGAGATGGCCATGTGAGAAGATAAGTGCACGTTTTCACTTTATCTCATTTGGTAGTTGGTGGATCTGTGGGGTGTTGGGTAGGGAGGAAAATGTGTCCATTTCCCCCAATATTTTCCTTTGAAAAGAAGCAACACGAACTGTTAAGAAGCATGTGCCAGAGCACTCCAGGAGAAGGAGCTGCTGAAAGCAGCAATGGGCATTGCTCACAAACGCAGTGAGGGAGTGGGTACAACCAACTGAGCAAACATCTTGGAGGACGTCAGCCTCGCTGGTGGGATCTGCGTCAGTCCGGGCAGGCAGACTGGAAAGATACAGAGAAGATGACTGTTCCCCCTGTGCAGAGATGACGTACATGACCAAAGTATGTCAAACAACCTCTACCATGGGAAGCAAAGGGAATAAGAAGAAACATAAGCAGAGGGATCAAAATCAGGCCATACTTTGATATACATTTAAACTGGCACTGCCATCAAAGTCCCAGCGTTCTTCATCCTGGATTCATTCACTTGCAGGCACCCTCCAGTGATGCCTCCTGTACTCTGCAGGCACAAATATCCATGTACCCATGGAAAGAATCGCAACAAGGTCTGTCTAAGCGGAGATTTACAGTGATTCAATCCAGCTGGCTGTTTACCTTTCCTTCACACCGGGTTATCTGGGCCAGTTCACAGACCCGGAGCAGAGGGAGTGGCGCGGTGGCTGTAGTGAATGGCCAGGCTGCGGGGAGGCAGTCACTGCTTTCCACAGCCGCAGTGCCAGCTTAAACGCAAAGCCAACATAAAGAGCTCATTTTGCTCTTAGTGCACATCTCCCCTCCACAGCTCATTTGCTGTGTGTAGATACATGAGCAGGATATATCTTCTGAGCAGGATGTCATGGGATGTATGACTTGACTCTGGCTATGCTAATGTAGCTCCATAGCCTCTTGGACAAGCAAATTTCTCTAGAATGAGTCTGCTAATCTCCATCCTGGATTGCAGTGTGCTCTGAAGACACATGCGACACAGATGGAAAATGTGGCTATGAGGCAGGATTCCCTTAGGATTTATTTCAATGCGATAGAGGGTCTCGGTCCCTTCAATCCCCACCGTCACAAAATAGCAGAAAAGGGTTTGGAATGCCAACTCCTAAAATTGCTTGAAATCTCTCATTTTGCAAACCTAAGAGCTCTACTATTCAGCTACAAATTGGATGCTTACAGCGCAGGAGATGAGTCATGCAGAGAAAATGTGCTGCAGGGCATGGTCCACCAAGTACCTGCCTAAACCACAGGCTTCCAGTATCATTTCTCACTGTAACGGGAGCCAGCGCCTGCATGGAAAGGAGTCTCCAAGCTCTGTTTGACTACAGCAAAGCAGAGATTTTTGAGTCAAGCTTCAGAAAGGCAATCACCGAACCAGTTCAGCCACCCCGGGGTCTATACAAAAAACGCGTTAACAAGGACATGCTACTGCCAGGAGAGATCTTCAAGACTGTCACACAGTATCCATGGGCTCAACCTGCTCTGAGATAATAGACCACATTTTTTGCAGTTTGTTCAGGGCAGTAAAACCCCCTGAAGGGCTATTCAGTGACTGACATCAATGAATGCAGGGGATAAATAATAGCAAACTGCAGCTTTGTTTTCTGGTGTTGGAAGAACATAAAGAGGGGGAATTATGTGACCATTTAACCTAAGTGATGCCAAGCTGACTGTGCTAGCCCCGCGGAGCCCTGTTTGTTTATCCAGCGATGCTATACACAAGGATTTGACAGGCTTTTTTCAAACTACTTCAAGAAGTTTTTCCTTAAATAAGAGAGCCCTGCTGTCCTGTGCAATGGTCTCTATTGCAAGCATTCATAGATTTTCTCCACTGAAGGTTATTACAAATGACCTAGACACCTCGCATGGAAAAATGAGGAGGAAGGGGCACTGTTTTACTTCATGTATTTTTATTGCTTCGTATTTGTTGCTGCACCTTTTCCCATGAAATCAGGCAGGCAGACGTCTAAGGAGAGGTAGCAGTCTTTCAAAAGCAGCTGATCAGACGCAGCCCTAATGTCAGCAGGGGACAAAACCCCCAACACTCATTGCCACAGTAAGTCACACACCCGTGCTGGGTCACAAAACAGGGGACAGCCCCCCAGGAGCACACGCTCACACCGCGCACCTATGTATCACATCACACACCGTAGGGGCCAGGAGGTGGCCAAGGGGGAGGACATCTCTCTCTCATTTACACACACATGCAGCCCACTAGGCTCTTTTCAGCAGCTCTGCAAGGTCCAGGGAGGAGCCGTGGCCCTGCAGAGCAGACAGGAATGCAGAGGTAGAGGCGCACCCCCCCCTTTCTCTCCACTCGTCCTGCTGATTAAGTTAAACTTAGAGCCACTGATTTCAACTTGTATATAGCATTAAGTTCGCTCTTTCTCTTCCAGGCTTCCACTGTGCATCCAAGAGTTCATCTGCCTTTCTTTTCCCGTGATATCAATTTAATAAAAGTTATTTTTCTCCACCAACTTTGTCTCACTCATACCCTTAGATCATCAAGGTTACTTATACAGACTTTACTGCTAAGCATTCATGCCTTGACTTTTTTAGTACCACTGAGTTTCTCCATTTATTTCCCAAACTTGATTTAGCACAGTTCTTCCTGCCAGTGGACAAGGCTGATTCTTTATTAGGGGACTGCCAGCCGTGTGCTCGTACTGGCCAAAGGCAGGCTATATAAGTTCTGGCTCAGTGTCAACTCAATGCCATAATGCGAGTCCCAAATTGGAGCTGGCTTACAGCTGGGTGGCTCAGATCGCAAGCAAACCAGGCTCCTTACACCAGCCACAAAAACATGCCCTTACACGGGGCAGTTGACTCCAAATCCAAACTGAAATGTTCCTCATTTGTTCTTCACATTGACCCTTTTAGCACAGCACTTGGTATCCACCCCAGACTGGGGTGACAAAGGGGACACTTTGGTGGGTAGAATCTTTGCCCTTGCACAAGTTAGGCAACATTAACTTTGCTTAGTTAAGAGCTGTGTTAAAACCTTTTAAAAGATTTTTTTTTCTGGCACAGTTGCATATGAGATTAGAGAGCTCCCTAGACACAGAATGAAATTTAGCACCTTGAGAGCCCCAGGACAAGAAATGGGTGATGTTGGGCAGCCAACGTGCCTTATGCACGAAGCGGGCAGAATTTCCAAAGCACTTGCAGGAGCCATTTCAACTGTTCATCACAGTTGGAGCCAGCCTTTCAAGGGAGGTATGCTGCCCCTTGGCCTGTAGGGCAAGGGGAAAGATGAAGTACTTTAGTTGTGAGATGATGGGCATGAGCTCTAATCACACATTTTGACTTATTTGTTCTGAATCTCATGATCTAATATGTCATTTCCATTTCACGCTACACAACAGTTGGCATTGGCTATAGTCTGGCTCACCCTAGTGGTCTGAAGCTTAATGAGATGTATGTAATGCTCTGTAATTGCTTTAGGTGATTTAAGTATTAATGAAAAGTCATCCAGTCACTTTTGAGCAGTTAAATTAAAAGCAAACTGAATTTTTCTAACTATGGTGTGTCTCCAGGTGATAAATGCTTTTTAACAAATCTCATAAAACCTCCTCTTTCTGCTGCACTGAATGTAATTTGGATTTTTACAGTTCTTGTTAATAGTTCCTCAAATAATTTAATCAGCATAAAGTCTCCTCCTGGACGGAAATTTAATAAAAAGCTGAATTGTTGTGAAAGGTATGAGCATGATCTAATCTTGCCCACCCACTCTTATTCCCAGACCTTGTAAAAGTGTTCCTAACAGTCTGACAGTTAATAATTAATAAATTAAAGAAATTACTTAGAAATTTCAAGCTTACACTGTGCTCTCCCCACCTGCCTGGCCAAAGATAATTAACACTTTCATGTTTAAGTCAGATGCCCCCATGCCTCTGTGGTCCAGTGTAACCAGCTGCACTACCCAAATAAAGATGTGGAGTGTCCCATGCATTCGTATCATCACGACTGTGCCTGTGCCTTTGGCACCAGTAGGGTCTCTCATATCTGTAAAGCTGCACTAGTGTGAGTTTGCTGGGTTCAGACCCAGGCAAAAATGCACCCAAATAAAGATGCAGAAAATGCCTGGTCCTTCTTGCAGGTCATGACATGGCAAAACAACAGCCCAAGGACATGAGCTATCATCTGGACCATGACTGACTCAGCAAGAGAAGAGTACCAAAGTCCCCAGTGCAGCGGATGGTCTGCGCTCTGGTACTCCAGTTCCTTTTCAAAGTTACAGTTGCAAGTTCAAAACTGCCAGAAACCCTGGAATGCGTCTGCATCCTTCTTTGGGTCATAGATGTCCTCACAGACCAGTTTGGGTGTATAACCAACATTTTAGAGAGTTTCACAATCCATCTTATAGTTCAGCAGCCTTACAATAGTGTTCTACAGCTCAGATGAGCAAACACATGATCAGGAAATAATCCCTGTTGGGTAGCATGAGTTTTAGAGATAATTGCTGCAAAACCATGGTCATATTTTTTCTGCAGATCTGCGTGAGAGGCACCATTTATTGAAATGAGCAGGTGTGGGTAAAGCAGCTCAGAGGTTCGTTGCGATCGGCCAGACCATGGCTGTGCTGTGGAGACCAGGATTTCCCAGCTCCCTGCCTGGGCACTTGTCTGGCTGCATCTGGGCTCCGTTTCAGAGAGATGCTGCTTTGCTCCATCATGATGTCCTCCCTCACACAAAGCATCACCTGGTGCATAGGCTAGAAAGGAGCTGCACATGCAGGCTAGAATAAGGGAAGAGCACGTGTGGAAATGTGTGGATGTCCTTAAGTCAGCAGAGCTAATGGAATTCATCCCGGAGCACTTGTGAACCAGCCAAGGAAATTTCTAAAGCATTAGTGAGTGTCTCTGAGAAGTGATGGTGGCAGGTCCCAAGGGACAGGAGAAATGAACAGTGCCTTAGCTTTAAAAAGGAGAAAAAGAGGCCCCAGGAGTTATCCACCAGCCTGCCTAACTCTATTTCTTGGAAAGATACTGGAACAACTTATTAAATAATCAATATAAACACCTAGAAGATAATAAAATGACAAGAAGGAGCCAGCATGGATTTCTCAAGAACAAATCACATCAAATCAATCTAATTTCCTCCTCTGACAGAATAACAGGCCTGGTGGACAAGGGAGAAGCAGATGTGATATATCCTGACTGTAAAAAGACTGTGTACTCAGTATTACATGACAGTCTCATGAGCAAATTAGGGGCATGTGAGCAAAATAGGAACATAAACAAAATCACCATAATCTGGCTGCATAAGCAGGAGAAAAAAACACTTCCCAAACAGGCCATTTCAAATGGGGACAGAGGAGCCTGGTTTGTTCATCATGTCCATTAATAACTGATTTGTATGATAGCAAAGATAATACAGTTTTATAAGCTGGAAGGTATTGTAAACAATATGGAGGACAGGATCTGAATTCAAATTGATCTAGATAATGGGACAAAATCTGTAAGCTGAAACTCAATGAGGACAAATGCAAAACACCGTGCTTAGGCAGGAAAAATCGAATGTACGGACACAAAATGAGAAATAACTAGCAAAGCATCCCTGGAAGGATGATGATACCAATTACTTTATCACTTCTGTCTGTGTGCAGAGTATTTCTTTTCTGATTACAATGGTTAACCTAGAATTTACTGCTGTGTACAGATACTGTTGATGTCGACAGAGCTGGTGGAAGTTCACACTATTTTAATTTTGGCAAAGAAAATTTCTTTTTCCAAGGTTTATTCATTAAAGAGTAACTTTGGGGCGGCGAGCTTAAGTGGAGAAAAAAGCTAATGTTGCACATTAGAAGTGATCCCCTTCTCATTTGAGGCAGAGTTTTACCCTTGGGACAGCAGTACTGTGTGCCATCATGTGCCTGTGGGCCCTCCGAGCCCTGGACTCTCCACACCCGAAGGACGGAGCTCGCCGTACTCATCCAGTTCAGCCTCTGCACCTAGCACAGCACGCTGGTTAAGCCAAAAGACAGAGGAAACCTCAAAAATGGTCACTTATCGGTTACCATTCCCAGAAAGGTGCTTCCTGATAGATCCAGCAGCAAGGGTCCTGAAGCACAAGTTTAAGAGCTCCTTCATATTTCCATACCCAGTAATACGATGCTCCCATTTACTATTATCAATATTTAAACCATTTTTCCATCTCTTCAGGTTTTTCCTATCACGAGTATCTTTGGTCAGCAGATTGCAGGGGTGACATGAGGTGACATGAATCCAGGCTGCAGTGTTAATCATAACACAAGGGAGCATGTTTCCTGGTAGAAACACTGGCGATCACTCCTTAGCACCACTTCTGCTGAACTGGCTTCCTTTAAGGTTTCCAACCCTGACAGATTCACTCTAATCCCTGTGTCCCTTCAGTTTAAATTCCTGGAAATGGTTCACAGAAGAGTGCGGAGTGCTGAAGTGAAAATTAACGCAACACTTATTTATCTGAACTCATGGATTTTTAAACTTGGCTGTGTCCCCCTCACTGGGTTCCTCACATGCACTGGAGGCCACGTCTCCACCAGGACAGGCCAAGGAGGGTCATTTACACCGTGCTCCATCTCACACAGACGTGTTATTTTCCTCGATTCATACAAAGACTATCTAATAAAGCAGGAGGAGAAACTGCCTCTTTGTTTATTGGAAATATAACAATAGAATCCTATTCTAAATCCCGAGGCAGCATACAGCATGGGGGACAAACAACAGTTGTCATGAGCCGAGATCTCTTGTTGTCGTTATTGTTTTTTTTAATATCATCATCAAAAGTTCAAAACAGATTTTCAGCCAAGTTTATCATCCCTGATACAATTCCACCAACTCAATAGAGTTACAGTATATATGAAATAAGCTTCTCCTCAGAGACAATAGTGATAAGAAGAGACAAGCTTTTGACATACATCCAACAATTCAGTGTGAATGCATCCTGCCATGCTGGGGATCTTGTTTAGTTCCCCACCACCACCACCTTTCCGTGCAAAGCTCAGTCATATAACAGAGAACAAAATATTTCACTTCTGAATACTACATGTCACTATTAGGAACAAAGAGCTGGCAAGAATCTGGGAGTAGAGAAGTTGTATCAGTCCTCTTCTTGGTAGCATCTGGCCAGCGATAGCTACCATTGTCACTGTTGTGATTTCTGGTTTTCTCCATACAGAAATGAACAGGTCTGGGGCTTATGCTCATTCACCCCTCGCCCTTTTCCTCTCCCTCCCCTCTGCTGCCGCAGGGATGGTGTGGGACGTCCCGACCCCCGCGGCTGTGGCCCACGGTGCATCTCCTCCGGATGTCCTGCAAACCTGCGGAGCGGGGAGCGACTGGCGGTGCCAGTGTCCCTGACCTGCCCCGCGTATGCAGTGAGCCCTTGTCCCTTTCCCTGTCTCCATTTCCCTTCTGGGCAAGCACCTGCCCAGACACACACACTGCTGTGACGTGCTCCCAGCAATGAACGGGGAGAGCAAAGCCATAGCTCGGCCAGATGTTTCCTACCGCTGAGGAGAGCGGAGGAGGAACGAATATCCCACCGGAGTATGACTGCAGTCCAAGCCAACACTTCCTGAGCACGTGCATCTTCTTCCAGCTCCACAGCCCATGAGAATGCTCAAGATACAAATCTCAAATATTTGGAATATTAACATCTATCAGCTTCACACGTTCCTTAAAGTAGCATATTTCTTGCATGACTGATCCTGCCATATGGTAATGTTAGCCTGTACCATTACCATCTGGCTCAGCTTTAATTTTATCAAAAGCATTTTGACAGGAGGTAGCATCTTTCCTTTTCCACCCCTCCTTCTCCTCCTGCCAAAAACTGTATGATTTCTCCTCAAATGAACCCAATTTTTGGTCCTGTGTGAGAAGGTTGTCTGTCTGTATATTCTGTCTAGGAAATAGCTCTTTGATTTAAAATGCTTTGCATTTGGGAAGCACAGCTAAAACCCAGGAACAAGGGAACTCTCAAACTTCTTTCCCAAAGGAATTGTTGGTGTTCATTAGCGCAAAGCCAAGAGAGAAGCAATGGGTCCTGGGTGTTACGCATTTCTTCCACTCTCTACTCAATTACATGCTCCATGAAAAAAATTGTTCCTTAATCAGCCCTGACTTACCCTGTTACCATTGCTAGTATATGCCTTCATTCTTGCATGACAAAAAAAGGAAAAAAAGGAAATCCAAACCTCTCGCCCCGTTTCTTCTCACTTATTCATGACCACAGATATTTTTATCGTGCCCCCTGCTATGTTCCTTTTCTAAAGTAAACCACATCCTACATCCCCATGTCTTCCCTTTGAAACCTCAGTGTCGTTTTGGGTGGAGATACGGGATCCTGAGTGAGCCCTCCAGATACTAATACAATATTGATAGTAGTAGCAAATGCAGAAATGGTAATAACATAACCCATTGTGTGGCCTGTCCTTCTGTGCTGGCTCAGTCACCCAGCAGCCTGTAAAACAGCTCCTGCTGCATCAGGGTAGGTCGCAGGTAGGCTGGGGGCCCCCATCCACGCTTGCTCTCTTTGTCCCGCTGCCACTAATCCACTTCATTATTTAGCACACCGACACGTAACACTCCCGCACCCACCCAGGCAGAGAATCAATTCCAATGCAGCTGAAAGAGGAGAACTTGTCCACAAACAGCAGGTCGTAATGAGATAAGGTTCTCACAGCTTCTATCGCAGCCGATTAGCAAGAGCTGGCACTTCCTATGCTTCAGCAGCACTGTTCAGCTTTGAAAAGAAAACTTAAATCCTGCGCTGTAACAATAACAGCAGGACGTGAATGACTGCTTGGCTGCAGATTAGCAAGAAAGTGATACTTTTCAAATGTCATTAGAATAATAATAATAAAAAAAAAAAAGTAAAACATGCAATTTATTTTGTCTATACAAATATACTGTTTTGGTGTGTAATAAGGAAGGTCACCACAGGAGGGAAGCAGTGTTTCACTTTTGTTTCTTTAGTAGTCAAGGCTATTTTTTTTAAAATGTATATTTTGACCATTAGAAACTACCTCCCTGATGTGCCAAAGCAATAAATATCTCTTATTCAGAGAATTTAAGTTGACAGAAGCTGGTTGGGATGGCGGGTTAAAAAAAACCTGCTTTCAGAACAGCTTGCAGAAATCAGAATTTATTAAAAATGAGAAGCATGTTCAAAAGGAGAAGCAGGCAATAAAGCTGTCATGAAACAGAAAATGAAAGTGGACAGCTCACTTGCCAGCTGCCTTCATGTGTGCCAGTCACAACGGTACCTGCTGGCCAACAGCTAATACTTTCAGATATATGGTCCCTCCACCCGGTTAAAAAATTGGTTTGTAAGTAAGTTCTTGATTTCCAGTGCAGTCAAGAAATGGAACTTGTAATGGAATTGCTTATATACCTACAGCCTGAAGTTAGAGCAACTCTTTTCCCGCAGAAAATAAGTATTCAACAAACGTAACTTCACAAAGTTCTGGTTTTCAAGACATAAATGAAGAGAGAAATATCTGATTGAACTCTGGGCTGATTCCTTTATCCATTTTCAAGGTTTTCAGGCTAAAAAGCAAAATATTTCCATGGTCCCTGTAAAATAACATTGGTGCTGAAATGCTCAATGAAAAATGAGCCTTTCCTCAACAGACACTCTGGTGGCAGAGGTTACTGCTACTGGTGCATTCTGGGCAAAGCAAAACTGCCAGCAAGGAATATATGGGGGAATTTCGTGGGTTTCTGCAGTAGAATTCACAACCCTTGGAGATTCCTGCCACCATCTCTGATGCTTCACATTAAATAGTGTTTTTTTTAGCCTTTCCAGTGACCCCTTTTCTACAGCTATTGAGGATAGAAACCACAGAGCTTTGCAGAAACGTATAAAAGCTGAAACATCACCATTCCTTCTGTTATTAACAGAGAAGACATGAGCCTGCAAAAGTAGTCCATAGGAGTAGGAGCGGGCTTGGCAGAGGTCAGGAGAGAAATGTAACCCACTCTTCACAGCAATAGACTCTCCAATCAATGAAGTTCCCTCAGAAGCTCAAACTGCTCATCCCAGCATTTCGTACAGCAGAGCTGTGTGCCAAGGCATTCGGAACGATGCGTTTGTGCTCCAGGAGATGTGCTGAAGGACGTGCACTACCAGAGGGCACAGGGGAGGCGCAGGCAGGACTAGGCAGACATTCACTCTGTTTATACTCGGCCAGCTCTGGGCATCCTTATGTCTGATGGGGTTCCTCAACCACAGGGACCCCTCTGTGCAGTAGATTTCTTTCCCTTGGTCATTCCAGGAAATCAAACTCTGCCCAGTTTAACATCATTTTGACACAGCTTTGCAGTCTTTAGGTGGTGGAGATTGATACCAGTCACTTCGGTATGGTTTTCTAAGGGACGGATTATTTTAGCTTGGAGTCAGCCTAAAAATCACTGGTGGGAATTTGGAATGGGAGCTGGCGTTCCTCAAAACTGCAACTAAATGTAAGTGCTGTGCATCATATGGGGGCAGGGAAACCTCCATCGTGTCGCCTGTGAAAATGAGGCTCCAGCCTCATTAGCTTTCAGGAAGAGCGCCATGTGGAAGTAAATCTGAAAATAGCAACTTGCTAATTTTTTTCAGACTCTCTGAGGAGGAAGATGGGCTCAGCATCACACGGCGGCTGGACTCCACGGTTCTTTCCTGCTTCTGCTTCCTGTGGGACCTTTGGCAAATAACCTTCTCTCTCGTGCCTCCCTTTCCCATCTGTCGAAGGAGGATGAAAGAGATCTGGGTAGACTTTCACTTACAGTGATAAGACTTTGATACCTCAGTCCTGGGTAGCACTGATAAAAATCAAAATGTTGATGCCTGAGACAGAAGTTTCAGCACTGGTGCAATTTGTCAGCATCTCATACTTGTTCCCACACAAAGCTGAATCATCAGAGAACAGGGATTTATCATACTGTATCATCATGTGATGGCAAAAACCACCACCATTGACTGCGAGCAAACAGTAAGATCCCAGTTGGAGAGAAAAACTGGTGAAGTATACAAAAATATTTTAATATATAGGAATATATAGGAAATAAGCCTGACAATGCATATGTAGATACACTTAGGGCTTTTCTACATGCTGCATTCCTTGGCCACAAACCCCATCGCTCTGGGTCTCCTGGTACAACATGCAGTCCAGTAGCACCATGTGCCAAAAGAAAATCCTTTAGCTGTTAGCACTGTAGGGTTTATGACCCACAAAGAATCATTTCCAACCATATAGGGTAGTTGTACCTATATGGAATAGTCAATTCATTACACCATCTAATTTGTGAAATGACACTTCTGATCTTCAAAGTGTTTTACATCCCACACATTGCAGGCAGTTAACAAGTAATAAAGAGTAAGAATTAATTAATCCTAGCCATACCCCTAAGAGATACGTAGACAAACATTAATCTACCGATAGAAATAGAGCAGCCGAGGTTACGCGACTTATCCAAGGCCACAGCGGGTATCTAGGGCAGAGCCAAGATTAGAGCACAGAAACTCTGATTGCAAAGCTCAGCCCTTGCCTGTCGTGAAACTTATTTTGAGGAGGAATATAATCTTCAAAATAAATCATCCGTTTAGAAAAACTCTTGGTTTGCCTTCTGTACTTTATTAGCGCATTGCAAGTACATCCTGATGCACAGGGTCAGGCTGTAAATACTGAGTTTGGCCCATCTTGAGTGTTTATATACACACAAATGCATATATATGTATTGTATACAGTGTGTGTGTGAGAACAACAAGGTATCTAATGAAAGACTTTAGTACCAAATACGCAGAATAACAAGCGTCGATGTGTTATTGCAAAGCTCTGCAAGCAGACGGCTGTCTGAGTGGGGACATACTTTCCCACGCCAGCTAGCGGTCCTGCAGCCACTCCCTTACCGAACAGAGTCACGTTGTATTTAACCTCCCTCAGCCTCACTGACGGGCATTTTTGGGATCTCACTGGGCAGATATCCAGAGGCAGAAGCCCTCCCAGTACGCATTCCGACTGCCTCACCGCAATCCATGCTTTCTCTGCAGAATTACCGTACTCTGATGATGATATACCCACATCAACACCTACTCTCATGAAACTTTGCAAACATCCTTAACTTTCTTCCGCATTCCTACAATTTTGAACAAATTACATTCAATCCAAAATAAAAAAAAATATACCTAATGTACCTTTGATTATACCCGTGTATGTTCAGGCAATTCCCTGTGTGGCCCTCAGATACAGCCTGAAAAGAAAACTAGAACTGAGCCCTATGCGTTTCCTTTGTCTGGTTTAAATGTCTGCACAGACAGGGAATTTTTGCTTTTCCTGTAATTAGTGTGCAAGTGTTCAGATTCTAATAATCTTTCATTAGGTTTTCTTACCGGTCCTGACCTTCCTATTTGGACCCATAAAGCAGACCAGCTCTATGTCTTTTTGTTCTCAGATGATAAAGTGCTCGGTATTTGGCACTGAGCTTATCTCATACATTTGGGATTATCGACACAAGTGCCTACCCAAAGGCTGACTGGTCTTTCGGTATGAAGATTATGTAGGAGAATTAATGGTAGAAAAATGGATTTGTCCGTCCGTTCCTTTCACTGTGGTGACTATGAGCTCCACAAACAGCTATGCTATGCTAATTCTAAAAAATACATTTGCAATGTCATCTTTAAGGAGGTAAAATATGCTCAGCTTGAGTTTTGTTTTCTGCTATTTTGTGTATCAGAACATTAAGCTGCCGCGTATAGCAGAGCGTGTGGGGAACCCAGAGCACAGTCTGATACCATCCTTTATTTTTTGCACTGTCTGCTTCCATTTTTCAATGTTCTGACTTACTGCTGGTTGTTTCAAAGAGCTGCAGTGCATCTGATAGTGTCCAAACCATGACTCCCCAAACCCACAGCGAGATTGCTCGTGAAATAAGATAACCCCTCTAGGCATTAAGTGCACAAGCGTCAAACTTTTCTTCTCAGAGGACTGAAGTCAGGTGCTGATTAAGAAGCACCGATTTTGCTTAGTTTTTATTTTAATTTAAATAGGCAGTCTGTTAACACACAGGTGGTTGGACAATTAGCGGGTTACAGATTTATCTCCAAGTGTGCGCGTACTTCCTTTTCATGTGCACACATAAATAACATAGGGAAGCACGGGAAAATCCCAGACTGCACAGTAAGAAAAAATAAATATATCTC
>NW_008824283.1:1644920-1651098 GCF_000699105.1 Pygoscelis adeliae | reverse complement strand
CGGGGGCAGGCGGCTGATGAAATAAAGACGGGCTGGGGAAAGGGCCTGCCTGGGGCTCCCAAACTTTGTTTTCCTTGGGCTCAGCTCCTTGTGGTGTGCGGAAAATAATTCTTCAGATAACTTAGATCCTGCGCTGCTGTGGGTTTGGTTGGTGGTTTGTTTTTTTTTTTTATTCTCTCCAAGAAAGATGGATGCTTTCCTCCAGCCTAAATCACCCATGCTAGATAATCAATTTTCAGCGACTTCAGATACTGGAACAGTGTGTTGTCACTTGTGTGCAAGTGCACACCTACTTAGCGAGTGTAGCTTATGTGGAAACACCGCTGCAGTGTAAGCGGCCTTTACCCTTACGTTTTTCTCTACCTAAGTGTTTGAATGATTGCTTTTTCAACGTTCTTGGGTTTGTGGACCCCTGATGTTCTCCAGCTGAGCTGTACATGCTTCATAGTCATTTAAAGTCAGCCTACCAACAGGACACTTGACTTATAAGTAGTCCTCGCACATGCAGGGTCCGCAGATTTCAGGCTGAAAATTGCTGACCTAGGTCTACATTTTCCCCTGTGCCTTATGGAATATTTATCAGTCTGGTTTTATTTCAGTTGCCCCAGCTGATGGGTATTCTGTCATATCAGTGACTTTGCTGTCGTTCCATAGCGTAAAAAAATGCAGCTCTTACAATTATATCTGAAGCAGCCACCTGCTGATTAATGCCAGATACATAGTTCATGGAAATACCAGAAAGTCCAGCTGCTAAGAACCGTGTAGGATTTAATCACATTGTTGTCATTAAAAGGAGTTTTATAACTTTGTCTAGTATGCGTCTTCCTTACTCTTCCCCTCTCTCAAAAAAAAAAGGGGGGGGGGGGGGAAGAAGTGAGTTAGTTAAAAAATGCATCTGTACTAAGCAGACTTACCAGCCAGTAAAAAATGCAAGAGTGTCAGTGCGGAAAGGACCAGAGCATACTAAAAGTCAAAGAAAAAGAATGGCAGGAATCATCACATACCCAGAAAATCTTGACCAAAAAATAGCATTAAAAGCTATGCTGACGTTTGTTCTGAGACCTGCTTCAGTAGCTAGGTGTTATGCGGTGAGATCATGTCACAGAAATAGCTTCGGTTTAATTTCCTCACTCTTATCTTGCCTGTGATGTCGAATGAATGAGATACAAGAAAAAAAAAATTATCAGAGCTTGGCTGATATTGTAAAATAGTCTTATTATACGCCCAGCAGCAGTGCCTGAGGTGGGCAGTCTCCCTCCAAGTTGTCTACAGATTGCTGTCCCGGATGGACTTACTGGGAGCATGTTCCTACTTCGTGTTTACACGGCATGACACACTGCTGCTTTGGGGTTAAATAACCTATTGTGCTTGGTGCATTAGAACAGCAGCTGGGTTTTTCAAGATGCAAGAGATGCGAAATGCATGTCAGCTGGCTCATGTTGATTCATGCTCTAAGGATAATGTTCCTTAAGGTTGTCTCGCTGAAGTGAGAAGTGATGAAATTTCAGTTGAATTATAGGCTTCTTAGGACTGTCTTAAACAATCAGCTACAGTGTGCAGTAGCCCGTTTTGTAACGTTACATATCTGTTCCTGCCTCTCAACAAGGAAAAAAGGGGGTGTAGGTTAAGCCGAAAGAACCTCAGAATATCTTTTATAAATCTAACTCCTGAGATGTCAAAGTCTAGCCTGCGCTAATTCTTAGCTTTACAAATTGTGCAAACGTGCCCACACCAAGTATGCTCTCTCGAGTGAGCTTATGTCTTGAAGCATCAGCAAGTGAACCAGCTGAAGCACAAGCGAACGCAATTTGGAGGCTAGACCTGTGCAGAAAGGCGGCTTATTTCTGTTTCCCGTGAAAGGCTCATTTCCTCCAGCTTCTGGGCTGTGACCTAGTCTGGTGTATTCGCTTTCAGATTGCTGTCAATGAGCAGGGCCAGATCATTTATAAATCTCAGGAAGGTATTTTGGAACAGAAACATCTCAGTTCTAAGCAGAGCATTGCCAGTGATGGACTTACTTTGGGGAGGCTTTGTCTTTTCCCCAGAATGGCAAAGTTTCTTGGAGAATTACGAACGGCCAAGAGATTGATTAGACGGTAATAGCAGCGCTTGATGCTGCATAAAAGTGGGAGCCAGATCTTGAGTCTAATTCATACCGGTCTCAATCTATTAGAGTGCTGTGTGGAGCTGGTGAAATCTTGCTCGATTGTATCACTGGAGTTGAGATGAGGATTTGTTACATCCCCGCATTCTCCTCGGTCCTTTTGTCAATCACTGGCACTTCCCGTTACTTTTCTGCTGCTCGGCAAAGCTGACAGTGTGCCCTGACTGCGTGCGCTTCCTTTGTCTTTTACTATTGGTATTTTTCATGGTCAAGATGCTTGCACGTATCTGGAGAGCCGTTGCGTATACTCAGGTGTGTCTCCATGTGTAAGATTGAGTTAATCAAATATACCAGCTCTCCTGTGTGTGTACCAGCTTACTGCACGTTTCTGTTCGCATTGACTGAAGCAGGAGGAGCCTGTTCCTTAACAAGAATTAAGCAGATGCTGCTCTGCCCATCCTGCTGGAAGTGGAATGGTCTTTGCAGATTGGTACCAGCTGTTTCATTATCACTGCTCTTTTTAGCAAGTTTTCATTTCAACAGAATATTGCTTGTCTTATTTAGGAAAAAATTCCTGTCTCGATGATTGGTGCGTTGTAGTCCAGCAGAGCTGTATTGTGGTGGGTGGGTGTCCTGAATGGTGAGATGAGACTCTTTAAAGGAGGTACAAAGAAGAATAAATATGATCGTTGAGTGATTTATAGACACAGGGGTTTTTTTCCCCCATCCCTTTAGCTCAGTTGTCTCCCATCAGATATTCCAAGCTTTCAGGAGCTGAGCACCACATTTCTTCTTGCTATGGCTTGTCAAAGGTAACTGAGTTTCTGCAGGACGGTAAGACTGGGGGAGAAATAGCTGTTCTCTGGCTACAGATATGTATATATCTGTACATAATACGGATTATGTGAATTCTTTTGTTGTGTGTTCAGAAGAGCATTGGGTTTGGCGTTAACTGCTGGAAAACTCTGCACTTGTGCCTGTAAGTAAGGTTTAATAGCTTATCAGGTATGTTTGGTTTAGCACAAACAGGAGAACTTGCATTGCCAACTTGCTATCGCCACAGGCAAGTCCTTTTTGGAGGGCTGCTCTTAAATTTTTTTTTCTTTCTTTGGAGGGGAGCAGTGGGAAGAAAAAGGAGAAACAGGAACCCGTTCATTTTCTTCTGGCAAACTCTTAACACTATTAGAAGTTGCATATTATTTTGTCTTACTTGGTAAAGTTCAGTGAGACAGTTATTTGTGTGGAATAATGAAAGGGCAGGAAATCCAGTGTCTAGAAGTATGGGCATGACAAGTCATTACAGATTAAGCCTTTTGGCTGCAGCTGTCTGATTGCTGCTGCGCTTTCCTTGACGTGATGTTCGCCTGCCTCCTGGAGTTCTTATCGCCCCTCTTTGTTATAAAAGGCGTGATTCTGTTTGAAATTTGTCTTCTTTACTGCTGCCCCTATCACCCAGCAGTGATAATAGGGACAGGTGGAAATAGGGCTGCACATTTGACTGACACGCTAGAATAGGAGATTATTAAAAGTACAAATTCCTCCTGCAGTATTTGATGCAGTGCTAGAGCTTCGTTAACTTCTAGAAAGCTAAATACTGTGCTCAACCTCTGCTTTTGATAACTGGACAACAGTTTCTTAAATATTTTCTCTAGAGTGCTGTGCAGTGCTGCATATCACATGTCTAATTTGAAGTTACAATAACTGCTTTCATGGTGCTTCTATGGAAGACTGACCAAGGGAATTTGCATATTAAGTAGTCAGATTTGTTGCTCACAATTGGACTAATACAGTAGGGCTATGCACAGCTTGCACGGGGGGGTTAAACAAGCATCTCATGACTGAGCAGTTAATAGCATTTGGTGCCTACTCCTTGTGTTGGAGCATACAAAGAATCTCCCACTTCCAGATTGCGTTTTGCAGCGTGTTATAGTTGTTGGTCGCATGCTGTGATGGTGCGTGCCTGCACACAGCACCTTTCTGGGGTTTCGTTGCCGTCTACAGGAGGTAGCTCTAGAATTCAGGTAGTTCCTGCTGTTTTGTAATGCAACCCTGAAATACGGTGCTGGATATGTTTTTGCAAAAGTAATATTAAATCAGAGCTGGCATGAGCTGTTAGGTCTTATTGTGGCTTTTTTTGTTGTTGTTAAAAAGGCATAATAAGAAAAGCTTAGCATGGCTCTTACAACTTGCTCTAAATCTCTCATGAACTCCACAAGAGTACGTGTGGTTTTTATCAGGGCTTTGTAATAAAAGTAGCCTTTAATGACTCGGTTTCCTGAGGGCTGGGCACCCACAGCCTCCTTGAGATTATTAGGATCTGTGGATCTTGTGCTGAGAACACCTGATAATTCAGTCCCAAGTATTTTTCTACTGGAGTATCACTTTGATGGTATGACACTTTTAATTTGTAAACTAACAGACTTTGTTTTGTTTTTCAGGTGATAAAGAGTAACTCTTAGAAAATGAAATAAGGTGTTATTTTTACTGTTAATAAGGGCTGACAAATGCAGCTGTTCGGTTTCCTTTTTGGCGTTGTTCCTCCATGTAATTGTTTGTTTGGTTTCTAGATGAAGTGATTTGTTTTAATTTCTCTATTTGGGATTTCAGTGTTGAAAGCAACAACATCCTCCTTCGCTGAATATTAAATATAATAAATTGAACATTCATTGTGCTTTGGAGATTTTTGATAAATGGAAAATATTATTAGTTGCCAGTTTGAATAAACTCTAAAAAGGAGCGATCCACTCTTATTGCAGCAGGTAATATGATAGCTATTATTTTTCATGTGAATGTTGAATAATATAATTCATGAGTCACAAATTATAATACAGTTGAAGCCAGAGATAAAGATTTGTCTTACAGTTAAGTCTTGCCAATTCCTACAAATCTTCTTGCAGGTACAGAGAAGGACCAAGTTGGCCACAGGTGGTCTGGTTACCCAGCTCCTGAAAAAAAGAAAGAAAATAAATACCTGAAAAATTTCTGACCAGATGATAGTGTTTGAAAAATGAATACAACTGCTCCTTTGCTGTTTTATAAGCAAAAAAGGACTGTGATACTTGTAAGGTTTGATGTAAAAAGCGCTTTCACCCTGCCTTGTAGACAAACACTGGGTATAAAAGTCAGTTACATTTTTAGGCAGTTGTTTCCAATTTGCTACCTCTGCTGCACTACCTTAAAATTCAGACTCCTTTGATGCAAATACTTCAGGTTTTTTTTTCCCTTGCCTTAATTCCCCCCCCCTCAAATTGCTTTTGCCTGCTACAGGAAAGTATGCTGTACTGGCCAGTAGGTGCTTCATGATCCTCCCGATTCTTTCCCACCAGATTCAAAATGACTTTTTGAGCGTGGCTGGTGCAATATGTCCATCCTCTGCTGCAGAGAAGCCAGATCCCAGTGCGCCTGCAGCCATGCAGCATGGGTTCCCCAGTACTGCTGTGTTGGGTTTGCGTGGCAAGGTCTTGGTAGCGGCAGTGCTACAGGGATGGCTTCTGTGAGAAGCTGCTAGAAGCTTCCCCCCCTGTCTGATAGAGCCAATCCCAGCCGGCTCCAAGATGGACCCACCGCTGGCCAAGGCCGAGCCCATCAGCGACGGTGGCAGCACCTCTGTGATAACGTATTTAAGAAGGGGGGAAAAAACTGCATAACTGCAGCCGGAGAGAGGAGTGAGAATATGTGAGAGAAACAACTCTGCAAACACCAAGGTCAGTGAAGAAGGAGAGGGAGGAGGTGCTCCCGGTGCTGGAGCAGAGATTCCCCTGCAGCCCGTGGTGAAGACCACGGTGAGGCAGGCTGTCCCCCTGCAGCCCATGGAGGTCCACGGTGGAGCAGATACCCACCTGGAGCCCGTGGACAACCCCACGCCAGAGCAGGTGTATGCCCGAAGGAGGGTGGGACCCCATGGGAAGCCCACGCTGGAGTAGGCTCCTGGCAGGACCTGTGGCCCCGTGGAGAGAGGAGCCCACACTGGAGCAGGTTTGCTGGCAGGAACTGTGACCCCGTGGAGGACCCACACTGGAGCAGTCTGTTCCTGAAGGACTGCACCCCGTGGAAAGGACCCAGCCTAGAACACTC
>NW_008824283.1:1598753-1644727 GCF_000699105.1 Pygoscelis adeliae | reverse complement strand
TTTAGTTTTTATTTCTCATTACCCTACTCTGATTTGATTGGTAATAAATTAAACTAATTTCCCCAAGTCGAGTCTGTTTTGCCCGTGACAGTAATTGCTGTCCTTATCTCAACCCACGAGCCTTTCGTTACGTTTTCTCTCCCCTGTCCAGCTGAGGAGGGGGAGTGATAGAGCGGCTTGGTGGGCACCTGGTGTCTAGCTAAGGTCAACCTACCACAACCGCTCTGAAAGAAAATGCAGGAAGGGCTTGGTTTGCCTTCGCATGTGGTGGTCCCTGAGAAGAGGCGCAGATGGGTGTGCGGCTGCAAGCTTTCCATTCCCAGGGCTGGTGGCATCCCTGTCTTGGGAAGGGAAGAACATTTCTACGGGGGAGTTCTGCCACCCAGCAGCCAGGATGAAGCAGGGAAGTCTGCGTGCGGCATCTCTTGGGTGCGTAGTGCCTAAGCGGCAGGTTAAAGGCAGGAGCCATTGGTTCACTTTCATCTTTCCTGCATGCAGGTGCTTTGGGTGAAGTTTGTGGGTTTTATTTTTCTTCCAGCTGGAAGCTCTGTTGGACTCTTCTTTCTTTTGCAAAAGTCACATTATGAAATTGAGCCTTTCTAAATCTTCTAGTTTTAAAGGCTTCTCCATTTAGACAGCTGTAGTCATCGTAACTGTAGTAAAAATAGAGTAAGCGGGCAGATGAGGTGGTTCTTAGGGATGTCTTGCCAGTTTGGGATGCTGAGTTTCAACAGGTGGAAAGGCGCTGACCTTGGGTGGATGCCAGGGTGATGCAAGTGTTGCATGTGCACGGTGGGCTTTCAGAGGCATCTGCTTGCTTTGTTTACTGAAAACCTACGGGCTCTGTTCACAGAGATGCTAAGCCTTTGGCATTTGTATTGCGACTTGGCAGGGCTGGTGAATCCGCGTGTCGGGAGCAAGCGCGTGGGGCGCATCAGATCCACTCACTGGGGAAGCACCTGTGCCACGGCTGCTGGTCCCGCTGGTGGGAGGCTGGTGCCTGGCATTGCTCAGCATGGGAGCATGGCGAGAGCGACGAGGCTCAGTTACCCGAAATCAGAAGGGAAAGGCTATGAAGTGACCCATTCTGTGAAGCAGGTGGAGTACAAGGAAGAATAAAAAAGCTGAAGTCAGCAACCTGCTTTCTGGCTGTTGAATGAAACACTTTACTTACACTCTGAGGTTTTCAGTTGCAGCTTAATCTGCTGCCTATATGCTGTCCGGCTGAAATCTAAGATTTGAAGAAAGAGGAATGTTCTACTACTTGGGAAGCAAAAGAAGTGCAGGTTTTGTTTTGGTTTTTTTTAAGTGGAAAAAAAAGCGCTTTTCCCTCACATTGATTGTGTTTCCAGTGTGAAAAGTGCAGAATCTAATTCAGTGTTTCATACTGAGTTAGCAATATCAGCGGAAGAGTGACACATCCAAAAGCAGCATGAGTGCTCTTTGCACCACTTGTACAGTCAATGTAAAACACCTATAGCATAGTATGTAACTTGATATTTTACTGTCTTGATCTGCGTGCAGTAAAATAGGCAGGGTGTCTTACGTGGTTTATTTAAGGTTCATCTGGAACCTGAATTTTGCATTTGCTGCCTTCTGCTGGCCCTGGGCCGATCTCGCAGCTATTAACCAGGTAGTAGCTTTCTCGCCCAGCATGCTCAGATTAGGTTTGTGCAAATGAGAGATGGACAAAAGATGGGGCAGTGCAAAAGGCGTAAAGGTTTTTTGTTCTGTTTCCCACCTTTGAAGTAAATTAAAAACTATGTCTTAAATGCTGAATGGGGCTGGAGTTTCTTAGGCTGCCCTAAATATTTAAAATGACAGAAGTAGCCTGTCATCCTGAAACTTCACAGTACTGCAGGGGCACTTGCAGGTTCTGCAGGTAGTAAGTGCGTGAGCAATTAATACATGCTATCAATTTGCAGGAGCTGTTCTACATCCAGTTGACCTATTAGGGCCAAATGTAAAGCATTTGAAAATTGTACTTCATAAAGTAGAAATACTGGTGGGAATGGGGATCCTTGCTGCTGTGCTTGCGTATTAGATCACTTTAACAGCTCCCTCCTTCATCCTTTTCTGAATGTCCTTTTCTCTTCCCATCTCCCCCCCGCCTCCTTAGCGAATATGATTTAAAAGGAAAAATTCAAAGCCCTGCTTGAAAGCCATTTGTGGGAGGAGATGGGCACAGTTCTGAAGAAATGATTCTTCGGTTCTGTAGAAATTCAGATGTGCTGAAGGATTTTATATATATGTGTGTGTGTGTGTATATAAAAAGATATCCTTGTGCTGAAGATTAGGTAGAAGGGAGGGGGTTTGGGGAGTTTCTGATCTATCGTGTGGTTTTCCCACATTCTCAAACATGAAAGAAAAGGCACTTTATAAATGGTAGTGAAGAGTGCTTCAGTAGCTTTCAGCGAGAACAGGTGCTGCCCGGGGAAAAAGATTAGAGGCTGAAATGTGAAAATGTGTCATAAATGCTGTATACTGCATGTTATCTTTGCACATATTTAATAGGGAAAGTTTACCTTTAAAATATATATATATATATTTTCAAGCTACTGTTATTGACACTTTTCTATAAATAACTAAAATATTTTTCATAAAATGAAATTATAAGCATTTAATAGTTTATAAAATATTATGTTTTATAATAATTTATAATAATAATTCTCCTAGTTCAGACAACATATGATGCAGGAAGGCATTTTTCACCTTTTCCCGGTAGAGATGTATGCTCTTTCAGAATACTCTCAGGGCCTGAGATGGCATTGGGAGCAGAGTACAGTAGTTTGGGGTTGGAAGCTTGTTTCCTTTGTATCTTTAAAATTCAGTCATGGAGCTCAATTTCTGCTCTCACGCTGTGATCAAGGGCACTCTGGATTCATGAGAAGGATCTCTCATGGCATTTACTTTGTGGCTTTATTTTTCCGCCACAGAACTATCATCTCCTGTGATTTCTTGTCTGTATGGGTAAATAAAGTCTTTTTGTAAAAGAGTACCTACAAAATAGCGGATAGTACCTGCAGCTGGCGAATGCCATTTTCTCCTGCCTTTTTTTTTTTTTTTTGGCAACATGCTGCTGCTTGAGCGCCTGAGCCTACCGTAGGGCGTTGGCAATTGCAGGATAATGGCTGGCTGGTGAAAAGGTGAATAATTTGAGTAAAAATTGCTAATTCACATGCTTCATATGTACTGTACAAAGTATTTCTTGGCAAAGGTATAGCAAAGCATTGCGTATGTCATATATGCTGGATTTCTTAATGCCTTCAGAGTGTTTTCAGATGCATTTGCTTCATCTCTGGTGCAAGTAAAAGCTGTGTGCATCAAAATAACGTCTTTAATGCAGGATGCTTAGCCTTCAGTTGGGCTCTCACCCGCCAAATGCTTCTGAACCTCTCTTGCATGAGTCATTTCATTACATCCCTGTCCCCCATGGGGGACAAGAAGGACCTCCAGGGCCATGCTGGAAGTGAGGAGAGGACACTCAATCTCGCTGAACATGGAACCATGTTTTAGATACTTTTTTGGTGCAGGACCGTACTGCAGGTAAAAGTCCCGGTTCTACTAATCGCAGGGTCTGGTTGCTCCAAGCTTGTTATCACACGGTCTGAAGCGAGGGTGAGAAGACATGAGCAATAAGCAGTTTGGAAGTGTTAACGGAAAGCAAAGTGTAGCATACGTGTTAAATAGTTTGGAAACCATAAACATTATCTGAAGGTTGGACTAACAATTTCACTAACTCTTGCTGGATGTATTCTCAAGGAGGCTATATTTGGTGGCAGCAGTAGTTAAACATACGTTCAGAAGAAGCTTAGCACTCCAGTCCTTCACACCTCTAAGTAGCATCATCCTTCACTGTTCCCGGATTTGGTCTGGAAGCCTGTGCGGGACGTGATGCGAATGCCCTGCTTGCTGAGGGTGAGCGAACCTCTTCCTTTGCCTGTGCATTATGTACATCCAGTGCTTGCTGAACGGGTGGTAAATCACAGGTCCCAGCTGAGGGTTAGCACTTTGAGGGGTGAAGAAGGGGAAAGCTGTCAAATATCTATTTAAACTTTTTTTGTGAAGAGTTGGAACTCACTTGTGAATTGCATGTTGATGACTTGGCTCAGTAAAATACGTAACAGACTGATTTTTTTTGTAAATTTTTTTTTGCTATGTGCCTACAGAAGTACATTAAAAGAACATGGGTTGCTATAAATACAAGCAATTAGAGAATAAAAGTATGTTCTGTGAAGTGCTTATCAATATCAGATATTATTCTAAGACAGGTTTAAATGCTCATTTGAGCTGAGTTCTCTTACTCATTTGTGTGTTGGTTTTTCACATCTGTAGATCTCCATTGTATCTTTATCCAAATCTAAAACTAGTTCTGGTGCCAAAACAGCTTGAATTGCAACAGAAGACTGCATGTGTATTGAAATAGCATTGCTCGATTAAAGTCATATGCTTTAAATCAGTCACGTATTGTATAGCCTCACACTGATGGTACTTAATGCAATGTCCCATCGCTGCCTTAACACAACCGAAACAAGCACATTTGTTGTACGTATCCAGGACACTCCAGCTGCTGCACTGATATTATCGCACAAAAATAGCTCCAAAAATACTACAGGCTCGGTTTTTGGCTTTAACTGAAACTCCTTCGGAATGGAACAAGAGAGAATACACAATTTCAGTCTCTCCTCTGGGAGAAAAAAGGAGCAGCAGCATTGTCAGAACAAGCAAGCATGGATATTGTGGTTTGGTATTGCAAGGCAATACCAGAATGAGAGTCCTTCAGGTGTAAATAATCTTCTAGTTCTGGAACTCTGGCTCATGATAGAGACTTTCTAGACCAGCGTGCTTTCTCTCAAAATGAGAAAAAACAATCCAGCATAGAGACAGTTTATTTTTCTGTAAACCTCTAAAAACAGTTTAACTGTATTTGGGGTATCTTTGTTCTTCTAAATGGCATGAACCCTTAGAAAACTTACCAGGTTCTTCTCAGCTGTGACAGAGCTGCCTGGGCCACCTTGGAGAGATCATGATGTAAATAATGGTGTGTGTCCAGATGCAGATTTCCAAAAGCTTTTCTACCTTTTGTTTCTTACGGAGAGAAACACTACCAAAATATGCTTTTTAGAGTTAAAGGAAAACTCCAGTGTTCCGTGACCTTCTGTATCTCTCACGAATTCTGTCCTGCTGGTCTCTTCTTAAAATCACGTTTCTTTGGGGGAGATGCACTTACAGCTGGAATTGTGCTATTCCTGAGTACGAGTCGTAGTCTGGGTCTCTGTTGGGCTAGCTCATGAATACTGAGTAAGTTGAGCCAAAGGAACAATACTGGCCCCAAAGAGTTTACAGTCTGATAACTGACCCTTACAGGTTTGGTGGAAGCAACTTCTGCATTTTCTGAACTGTCCTTATCCATTTTTTTGGTCAACTAAGCTTGACCAGAAGGGAATTCTTGACTCCTAACCCTACCATCTTACTGCTGTTTTTACCTTGCCTATTTAACAGTAATTAATGCTCCGAGGTACCCACGTCTTATAAGGTACCATCTCACTTCTGCATTGATTGGCTTTGTAGTCCTTCACCCACCAAAGTCCAGTAGGGTGTTAGTAGAGGTGAATCTCGAGACCTGTGTGTGTTTTGTCTCCCTGGGAAGTTTCGCGCCCTTTCTAGCAGAATGACTGGTCTGTTGTGCACCTAATTCTCCTAAATACTATTCTTCTAGTAATTAGGTTTGTTGGGGAGGAAGAGGAGGAGAAGTCATGGCTTGTGATTAAATTACCACTCCAGCTTTTTAGGCAGCTTGAAAAGTGAAATACTCCACTGGTTTTTGGAGAGTCAGTGCCCAGTAGCGGGGAAAATATGGCAACCCTGTTTGAAAAAAGAGGAATTTGGGTTGCTTGTTTATCTTTAACATAGCGAGTGTCACTTAGTGCTGCCAGTGGAGATTTCTAAGTGTTTTTGACACAAGTCAGTTATGTGGAGACTGCTTACCAAACCAACTGGGAATAGAAATTTGGGGGTGCATTAGTTGGTGAACCACAAACGAAACACCCCCTTTGTACCCATCCCGTTGATGGGGTCTAGCTAACGGCTTCACCTTGGAGTAGCAATTATGCATGCAGAATGGGCGGGCTCTTTAACACTCCCCATTCCCAGCCTTCATCTGCCCCAGGACATGATCAGTCATGATCAGTTCCCAAGGAGCAAGTTTTTCTCAAGAATTTATAAGTAAACATATTTAAAGCAGTGCTTACCACAGCTTCCTCAAAATACTGCATTGGAAAATAAACAAGCATTTCTCTTTTGCATTCTATATAACTGTTCACTTACGGAATTCACTTTTTTTTGGCTTTATCCATCCCAAAGACGACAGGTGTTTTATCTTAGGAATGCAAGTACAATTTTTTTACTCCAGTTATGTTCTTTCTGATGATTATATTCAGGGAAAATGGTATGCCGCAGGACTATGGAAGAAATGACATTAGTATTTTATCTCATTGTGGTGGGAAACTTATTACCAAGAGTTAGTAATTTGCATTGAGCTCCACATTAGTTAGGAAAATATTATAGATACTCGGGAGTGGAGGAGGAAGCATTTCAATTCCTACCAGCGTCCTACCTTGTTAACATCTCTTGGCAGGCTATATCCAGAGATATGCTGAGCGCGCTGCTATCTGGTCATCAACCCTGTTAGTAAAATAGTTTTTTTTAAGTAATGGCAGTTCAGCTTAAAACAAGGTTGTGCAAAGTCCAAGATGGCAGTGCCAGCAAAGGCTTCTGTATTTCCTAGTTCAGTGCTGTGTCAAACAGAATATTCTGTCTTAGAAATTCTACCAACTGATCTAATCTTGTCTTAAAACTCTTTCCAGGTTTGCCTACTCAAGTATGCTGTCGCTATCTGATTGCTCTGCCTGCCAAATTTCCAAGCTGAATTCATCATCCATTGATAAAGTGCACTTCTAGCTGCTCAGTGCAGTCACCCTTCCTTCTTTCACATGTCTCATTTCATTATTATAAATTAATATGAGGATTTTTTCCAGCTGAAGGAACTCTTGTCATGCAATTCAGATTTAGGTATCTGCACCATTTGTTTTCTTGTTCTTATTTTGAAACTTTCCAACTTTCACTTGTGTATGTTGAAGGTTAATAAAGAAGGAACCCTTTTCCTCACAAAACAAATATTTTTCTATCAAGATATTTCAGTGCAGATTATTATGTGTTAGTCAATTTTGATGCTAAATAATGAGCCCCTGTGAATGAGCTGTTCTCAGCTGGGGGAGCTGGGGTGAGTGCTACTCAGACGTGAACATTTTCTGGTGCATTTTTCTCATGCTCATCCTTAGCTTTTACACAGGTCAAAACCTTTGGATTACACAGCTGCTGGTATTACAGCCTGCTCTTTCTGTGGAAATACAGTTGAGGCTGATTAACTGAGTACCAGGTACTTTATTGACCAGTCTTTAGATGTTCCTAGGATTAGCTTTTCCAAGCAGTGTGATTGGTGAAAACATATGTATTGCAATGGCTTTCTTGGATTGGCAATTTGGATTGAGAGCTTGGGACAGTTTGGGTCAGCTCCTGCTGTTCCAGGTATAGGTATCTAACAAAGTGGAAGACACAAGCTCTTCTGTGATAGCCAAGAGGAAAATGCTGTGCTTCAGGGAGGGGAAATTACAGCTCTGTCATAAAAATAGGGGTTGGTTCAGAATACTAGAGATCAAACTTCCAGGTTTAGTATGAAGAGAACATGCAAAGAGGATTATTCTTCCTACTTGATTTTTCCAGCCACCTCTAAGTAGTTGGTATTAATCTTGGATGTACTCCAGCAAAGATTACTCTTCCCATAGCAAAGGAGTCTCTTGTTTCTTACTGCCTTTCTGATTATTATTTTTAATAGCCTCTGTTGCTAGTAGTGCCTAAATATTGCTGTAATAGGGAGGGTCCTGAACACTGGCCATAGTTTTATGAACCAAAGCTACAGCTTAAAAAGTAAGCAGGAGAGAAACTACTGTTGGAAGAAATCACTGCCTGGGGCCTGGCCTGAGCTGAACAGAGCTGCTCAGTCTGCTCGAGTCCCAGCCGTATGCTTTCCATCCCTAGTTTTGATACAGGCTTCTAAAAGCAAGGAAACTTACTTTCTTTGTGTATTTATTCTGTTCGCTGGGGGATCTGAATGGGTTTCTTTCATGTTTACGATTTGATTGCTACTGTGATGGAGTCTAAAACATAGCCCCAGTTCTGCTGGGTCCTGCATTTGAGGCACCCTCAATCAGAGCTGCAGAAGCAGCACTTCATGGCCATGGTTTGCTCATTAGAGCACAGTAATTAGTACAGCGAGCTGGGTGAATCTGGAGTGTACTTGCATCCAGCCATTTTTGTGAATTCTTCTTTTAACTGCTATAGCCAGCAATCAGTGGGTTTGGGGTTTTTTTTGGTTGGTTGGTTTTTTTAATGCTTTCAGAAGTCCCTGCATCTAAACAAAATAATTTCACCTGCACAACAATGTATGAAAAACTATGGGAGATCTGGGCTTTTATTTTCAAATGGCTGAAATAAGAGTCTCTCTTTGCTAATGCATTCTCAGTCATTACCGGTCAAAGTTCTCATCCTTAAATTTGAAGCTAGGCTTATTTTCCCTTCAAGTAAGGGGAGAAGGGGTGAGAAGAGGGTCTGTCTAATACTGTAGAGTTCTGCCGTAGCTCAGAATCAAAGACTTTTCCTACAGAAACTTAACTCTCAAGTCCAGAATCAACATACACTTACTTTAATCTGCTGTTACAGCACTCATGTCTTAAATTATGTGAAAAAGTAGGAAAAGTTCATCTGTCATGACAAAGGATACTACTTTTGCTTATGAGTAGATGATGACACTGGAGAAATAAGCTCCTTCGAGCATTATGGTGAGTACCTTTTTAGAAAAGACAAGCGTAACCCATGGTCAAGACCTACTTCAGCTATTACTGGATACGTAACAGCTGATACCATTGCCAACATAATCATTGCACTGCCAGTTTTTAGCTTGCTCTGAGTTGTTGAGAATTAAATGCATTTTAAATGAAATTGTGGTCCATAGCGATCCCTTCGTTTGGAAGGAAGAGGAGTTACTTAAGGAATGTGCTGTTGTGTCCGTTGGAAATGCTGCCCTTCGGTACAGAACAAGCATTGCTCAATGCATTAATAGAGCTAAAGACTTCTGTGCTCAGGGACTTTTGCAAGAGATCAAATGAATTTGCTAAAGGTGGAACGGCTCTGACTACTTTAATCTGTCTTAATTTGAGTAATTTAAATGAAGAGGGCAGTTTCCCGTGCCTACTCCACAGTCCTTCCATCTCATAGAGGGTAGCAAGCTCCTGCAGAAGGAGGCTTACAGCAGAAGCTGACATCTGTGCTCAGCATTGCTCGGAGGAGGCTGCCTTGTTTTTGCTCCTAATTCAGGCACCTTTGGTTAAATGCTTGAAGTTGGATTGCATCAATAATCCTTGACCATAGGCTGTAATAGGTCTATTTTTTTCCCTGAGTACATACACAGGGGGTTAAAATGGCCCTGAAAGGATGTAGTTTTAAGGCTACTTTGTTCAAGTGTTCCCATTTAACAGTAGAGTTTTATTTTTGCCTGAATGTGAGAGACATACAGATATATATACAGGTTGCAACAAAGGTTTGCCTATTTTTCATTTTAGGTTAGGAAGATGGATGATAGCTTTCTGATTATCTAAGCAGTGCACTAGTGTCCTTATGGATTATTTCTTGTCTCTAACTCTGCGATAAATATCGTTTTCTTAACAAAAGGTGTACTTGAAAGGTAGGAGTTCCTTATGGCTAAGGGGTTGGTATGTATCAAATAGCCAGACATATATGTTTTTCAAAAAGCAGCTTGGTCTTCTGAAGTTGCCTGGGCATTATTAGTAAACAGTACATAAAATATTGTAGATACACTTCATATAATTTTAAAGAAATCCTGCTTGCAGATGGAAGTTAATAACTGCCCTATATTGAGTAGTTCTGAAGCATCATCTATTAAGAAATTTTTTTAATATCCAGCCAGTCCTGTAAACTATATTAGTATTAATCTGAACAACACTGAGAAGTAACTAAACTTGTAGAATATGCCCAACTTGTCCTCTGCTAAAAAAAACAAACAACAAAAAATCACCCCAAACCCTTGAACGCAGAGTTTGTGTTCACATCATCCTCATATGCTCCTGGTTGTTGCCATCTTGCATTATACACAAGGAGCGCACAAAAGAGGAAATTCTCTGCATTTACCGTCAAAAGAAGGATTATTCAAAGGTAATTGTGCTAATTAATGATGTAATTATTATCATTAAACTATTGTTACTTATTAAATTATATAACAAAACAGTATAGAAAGTGAGTCCTTAGTCTGATTACAGAAGAATAGTTAGCAGAAATATTTTTTTTTTTTAATTCTTGGGTATGATTTGTTTCCCTTCCTTGTAAATATTGGAAAACAAACGGGAGCTTTGTTCGACCTGTGTGATGAACCCTCTGCTTCTGCGTGACTCTCATTCTCTCCCTAAAATCTTTTACCTTGGAGATTGCAGTTGAAAACAAGTTTTAACTATGAAAACTCAACTCATGGCATGTTTTAGCCTTTCTTCCAAGATCTGCGTAATTAAATGTCTATGGAGACCAGAGGCAAGAGGATGGATGTCACCCTGTCAGTGTAGAGTAGCAGTCTACAGAAGAGATGTGGCACCTTATGGCACGGGAGAGGAACTGCATACACCATGAGACATGAGGTGGGATGCATGGATGGATGGTGGGGAAATTATCCAACTTTGCTTTTACTCAGAAGAAGGTAGTCTTCATCCTGTTTACATGCTCTCAGGTGATCCTAGTATGGAGCTTCTCTCTCTCTCTCAACTGCTCTCCTTTCAGGGTTTAATTTTGGTTTCCTCGTGTGTTTTGTAATCTCCAGCATCTTCAGCTGGAGAACAGAGCTGGCAGTCAATTGCTATAACCTGCTTCTGGGTCCCCACAGCTCCTGTAAGTAACTGCTTTCATTTTATCACTTAATGCAGTCACTTAAGCAGATTCCAGTGTCCACTTTAGATTCTGCGGCTCTTTTGCACATTGTTTTAAGGCAAATTCCTATCCTTCACATGGACTGAAAATCAAATGTGGTCCCTGGGGGTTGGACCCACCAGGGTTTTTAGCAGGAGTTGATTTTCAAGCAGATAGTTCCAAATTTATCTTCAATTGTTCTTTACCGTATGTTCTAGCCTCTGGTGGGGGTGTGGGGAGCAGTAAACATTCTCAGCATCCCAAGACAACTGCTGATCACTCCATATCACTGTTGTCTGAGAAGCCCAAATGTTGCACCTTTGAGCCATTGATGCTGCTTGGCCTTTACACCCATTTGTAGGCCTTCCAGCTGCTGAGCTTTCTCCGGTCTTGGGTGCTGGAGTTTCTTGGAGAATGATTGTCCAGAAGAACAGATAGGAGTTTAGTTTCAAAATTGCTTATTTAAAAATCTAACTTGCATCATCATTTTTCCTTAGCTGTTTTTTTCCCCACTTGTTTTAGATGACATGCTGTTGAACTCAAGGCTGGAGTTTGCTTAGGCTGTGAGCATATGTACTTCCATGAATAAATTTTCAAGCTTATTAACTGGATTGTGGATCCAGAAAGTATTGACTATAGAAGAGAAGTAAATGAATGTTTTTGGTTTTCACTGGGGCGTTAAGCCACCAGCCTGTCAGACTTCTGCCCTGCAAAAGTTCAATGTGCACAGTCAAATGTATGAACATTAAAATGGACCGAGTTCTTTTGGTGCCTCGCTGTTTGGGAGCACCTGGAGGCTCAGTGATGTGATCATTTAGCTTCTGTGGTCATACTGATTTGTTAATGTTGTGACAAATTGCTTTTTACTGATGGGAAACAAGGGACAGTAGAGGAGAAGGATGAGTCCTGCTAGTTAAAATACTGTAGCATGTAGAAACCTTCTCTGTGGATGAAGAGCCTTTTGTGCGAAGGGCAGCTGAAATGACGAGGGGTTTTTGTTGGGTTGGGATTTTTTTTTTTTTTTTTTTTGTTTTAAGTCAACCTGCTGCAGAAATGAAGTCTCGCCCTTGCAAGGCCTTGGGGTTTTTTATCCTATGGCTGTAAACTTGCCTGGAAGGACAAATATTCCAAAAAGATGGGCTTGGTGGTAGATGAAAAACCAGGTCCACGTTCTGGGGCAGTCTTGAGTGACACCGTGGTGTCATGACTTGTGCTGTGTGACCTTAAAGGGTAAACATCAGCAAGTGGGGTACTCGATTTTCTGCTCCTAAATCACTGGTGTGCTGGTGCTGTGTATGGCAGGACTGACTTGACAGCTGTTAAAGAAGACGTTACCACCTACTGTTAAGAGCTGGTTGAGAGATTACTTTGCAGAAAGAAGCTTGACATCTGAGGAGCATCGAGAATGCATTATCCCACCGTTGCACATCTGTCCACAGCTGCAGGTGCTTAGCATTGACTGTGTGCCTGCAGGTCTGCCTTGTTCAGTTTGCACTGGCAGACGCACTTCTCAGAAATTACCAGGGCATAGTCCCTGGGAAAATGAGTGGTAGGTTTTAGTTAGACACTAAGGTAAAATGCTCCTTAAATGGGAACCAGGTTGAAAGCATCTAAAAATTGATACAGAAGTAATTTGTAATGAGCGTGAAATGGTAATTTTATCATGAAAAACTACCTTGTAAAATAGAGCTTAGTAAAGCAGCAAGTATCATTTTAAGAAATACAATTTCTTAGATTAAATCTTTAATGTTTGCTTATGCGTCTTTCACTTGTTCCTTAAACCGAGCAATTGCCTTTCAGTTTTCCAAATGGCACCTGTGGAACGTAATACGGAACTGTAACATTAAATCATTAAGATAATGTGTGTTTGGTATGTGTGTCAGGTACGATTCCTATTTTCAGCCTATACTGAGCTCTTAATTAACTGATGAGCTTAAGTAGCTGAGATGCAGTAATAGTGCATTTAGTTAATTGGCTAATGTGAAACTTTATCCCTGCCAATAGCTGTGACACTGGAATAAATTCAAGACACGGTGTTAGATCCTGTAGCTAAGCTAATTTAATCATTGGTCATTGTAAAAACAGTTATCAACTTGGAGGCTTTTTTGTTCACTCCTTTTTGAAATTTCTAACTGCTGTGCGTGGCAGAAGTGACATGGCAAGCAATGCCATGTTCACCTAAGTATTCATTAGGAACATTAAATTGGCCATCTGTCTTGTGCATTATATCTTATATTACACAGACTGTGTTAAATTTCAAATTTTGGTGGAAGGGTTTAATGCAACATAGCCTGATGCAAATTAACACCGTGGTGAGATGGGATCTGAAAATTGTGCTGACTTCTGCAGCTCCTTCTAAGCAATTTTACTTTAGGGGAATCCTATGGATTTCTAGGATCTCTGTCGGTTTTAAGATTTTCCTACGTAGCACTGAGCCATAGTGGTGACCTAAAAAGGTTTAGATTATGTTGAAACTAGTTCTGAATCTCTGTGGTGCTGGCAGAGCTCGTTTCTGTCAGGGCACTGAAGTGCCCCAGCTCTTGCCTTGCTGTCCTTCCTCCTGACCCAGTGAATGGGCTAAGAGCTGCAGAAGTCTGGGTTTACTTGTTGTAATAAAGTAAATTCACTGGTGGCATCATCCAGAAAGTCTTCAGAAGTTGCAGTATCATGTGTGTACACACTGCACATGGGTCTGCTGAGGAGGGTGTGCCGGCTGGCTTTCAGCTTGGTTGCACCTAATCAGGGTGGAGCCAGCTGCATTGTTTAAAGAAAATTATCAGCTTAATATTTTTTATAATTCTGGCAGGATGAAAGATAAGGCTGCCTTTGATTTTTTTTTTTTTTTAATAATGAAAATTGTGCTAGTTTTGGAAGTACTTGTGGTGCGTTAAACGCAGACCAGATGTACAGCAGATGTCCCTGTCTGTCACTTACCGAACTTAGAGAATTTGTGATGACCTTGTGTGGTCGGTCTGTGGCTGCGTGACAGAGGCTGGCACTGGCTGCGCCGCTCTCATGGCTTAGGCCAACATAAAAGCAAAGCTTCGGTTTAAACACCGTTGAGCCAGACCCTGATTTGTGCCTTGCTCAAAGCGCACAGAACTTGGCTGTTAGCATGCGGAGAAGCACTTGCAGCACTTAAAATTGTAAGTTTTTTGACAGGAGGGATGTCAGCCTCCAGTAAACGTCTTTAAATCTTTCCTTAGCAGTTCATATAGAGGCTTGTTATGCAGTGGTCAGAGGGAGAACATTATCAAGGAGGAAGGGGGCTTCTGAGCCAGGACGATGTTCATTTGCAAGCTGGCAACGCTAGATCTTTCGTTGTATTAAATCCATGCTAGCAGATGACTGGTCCGTGCTGCTGGCCTGGAGCAGCAGGCAGGTGCTGGCGTCATGGCAGTACACTGACATGGAGTTGACCAGTTGGAGGAACTTGCTGCTTTACGGTTTTATCTGATGTGTCTAACGCTTCCCTGTTAACTAAATCAAGGGGAAGATACAAAAGGGTTTTAGTACTTTAAAAGTGAAGTTGCTGAGTTGCATTCTTCCTCATGATGGGAGACAAAAAGCACTGGGATTTTGGGGGCTTTTTTAGGTAAGCTCTGTGCAGCTTCCCACTGCATTCCCACAACTGTTTCCAGCTCTGCTGTGTTGTGTACCGTGCTTACTTTGTTTTGCATGTGAGAGGCTGCGTTGATGCCAAGCTCTCAGCTGCAATTGAGTTTTAAGTTAAGCTATGCTTTGCAGAAGTCAAAAGAAGCATGTGCTTTATGCAGCCTATCTCAAATAGAATATTTTTCATGTTGCTGACAGCTTCCTTAATGGTTCTTGTCATAGGTTTCCAAAAAGATAGTCTATTTGTGCACTGTAGATGGTACAGATTAAAGGTCTTGGTGCTTGCACGCTGTGATTTGAGAACGGGTAAATCTTTATCCTGTTCTGCATCCAGCTGAAAACATGCATCTACCAGAGATAGGAGCAGTTTAAATTCTAGTGTAAACAGTGCTGACAGGTTATTGCGTTGATAATGTCTGTCCCTCGAAGCTGTTCCACCATAGCGCTACTAGAACTTCACTATGAGGCTGAAGCTAACGCTGAGCAGCCAATATAGTTACTACTGTTCTTCCTAGTGGCTGCGGAAGAGAATTTGTGGCCCCGAGATCCCTCTGATGGGGTGCGATAGAGAAAGATGGGCATCATCTGGCCTTTGCCCTGCCTGGCAGTGTTCCTGCTTCATCCACAGTCACCTCTTGACAGATGCAGTAAGGATTTGAGGTGGTGACTATACACAGATGTTCACTCCCTTAGATGTTTTTATCTGTCAGGAGAAGAGGTGTTGCATCATGAATTTAATTGAGATGACTGAGAAATACTCTGCTTGTGCTTCCAGGAGGAAGCTGGGTGGGCAGGCAGGGCTCAGGAGTAACCACAAAGCTTTTGTAAACTAATAATAAAGCCATAGAATTAGTGCTAGGAAATAGTGCTGAGCTTTTGGTGGGAGACCAATGTGAAAAATTTCCTTTGAAAAAATATTGTTTGAAATGTTGAGGCAAATAACGTAGAGAAATTCACAGTGGTTTTGTTTGCATTATTGCTCTATCTGACACCACTTATCCAGAATGTTTGTAACTGTCGGGGTTCACCGTCCTGCTCTTACAGCTCTGGGAGCAGAGGAATTGTCTTCATAAAACCTGCATGAACAGACGGGAGGCTGAAGTTCGCCTCTTGCCAGCTGGCTCTCAGCTGTGAATTGCACCTCACATTAGACAAAATACACTGATATGGTTTAAATTTCTGTGAAAGGTGACCTACGTTATCGCAGCGTGTCCCAGCACAAAGCACACATCAAGGCTTTTGGTAATCTGGATAGATCCTTTGTGTGTTGGGATGAGGTGGGATGTTTGAATCTGGTATACCGTCAGGGAGCAGATCTCAAAAGTTTGAAGCTTTTATTTCTTGCTGCAATACTGCTAGCTTCTTTGAAATGTGAGGGGTGATGAGTGATGAGCTGCCTGGAAATACCAAGCTCTCTTAACTAATTCTGCAGTTCCTGTTGAAAATGATGGGAGAGATGGAAAATACAGTGTAATAGCTGGTAATTAGAGTAAATTTTTCTCTTTGTCCAGCATATTCGTACGCCTTCATCCTCTCATGTGTTTTATATCTCATGCTGTGAAGCCTCTGGATTGACTCGGCAAAGATTAGTGCCTTGTGTATGCAGAGAGGCAGGGAAGCATTGTGCACGTATGACTTGTCCAAAGCTGTCTGTAATTACCAGTGTAACTTGCGTTTTATTCACTGCAGTTTCTTCTGTGCAATTAACTCCTTTTGGAGGAAGGTGTTGGGTAAGAGTTGAGGAGACACCTGGAGAAACAGGGAAGGCGCGTTCCTGGCTCCTGCTTTGAGCAATGCTTTGCGACATCCCTAGTGCCAGCACAGGTGAGCAGCTATCTGGGGGACACAGCGCTGTTTGCCTGGTTGGCTTTGAGCGTAGGGGTGGCACAAGTGATTGATGACGCCCCCTTTCCCCAGAGGGACCACATACATCATTTAGCACCAGCACCTGTCCTGTCTGGCAGGCGGCTCACTTAGGAGTGCACGCCTGGCTTTGAGCGATGGTGATCAGTCTGCTGTCCCCTGCTGGTTCTTCCCCTCCTCCATCTGATTTTTTTTTTTCTTTTTTTCTTCCCTCCTTCACCCCCTCTCAGGTAGGAGAAAGGGGAAATAAACCCACCAACCAGTCCCAGGGGCTACTTCTTGTGCGCAGATTCGTCTTTGCTAGGTTTGCTGCTCTAAAAAGCTTCACATCACAAGTTTACTTCTTGTCTGGCTCAAAATTAACTGGTTTGCCTACACCTTTATAACATGGATTTGTGTCTGTAGCCTGGTGTTTTATTACATACCTGTTTAAGGACATAACTTGATTTTCTATCAGGAAATGTAGTTTTTCTTGTTGTGTTCATTTCGCCCTCCCCAGTCTCCCTTCATGAAAAAGCCTAAAACTTAGTTTCAAGCATTGTCTTTCTCTCGTGTGCGCTCTCTCTCGCTCTCGCTATCGTGCTTGCTCTAGTGCGCTCTCGCACGCTCACTCTCTTGCGCGCGCTCTCTCTCCCTCTATCTCCCTCCATTGTGCTCTCTCCGGCTCTCTCCGGCTCTCTCCTCCCCCCCCAGCATTTGGAAAGCTCATGTTTTTCTCAGTCCCACAGGGTCCCCAGAAATGTTACGCTGCTCTCAGGGCTGTACTAATAGATATTTCCTTTAGTTTTCATATGAAATCTTGGTTCTCCTTCACTTCCTTGTTAGTAAAATTTAATTGTTCAGTGAAATATTTCATTTCTAAGGCTGAAAGTCTTTTACTACTGTCCAGGGACACTTCCTTTTGAAAATACTGTTCTTGCCTTGCAAAAATGTAACCTTCTTAAGAAATAAAAATGCTGAAAACTAGCAATAAACAGATAAGATTCTGCCATTTTCCCGTTATTGTGTAAGCCTGTGCTACTTAATGTAATTTAAATTGTGTAAACCTATGCTACTTAATGTAATTCAAATTGTCTACTTCTTAAATGCAATACATTTCCCCCTGCCCCCTCCCCGGTTTCACTGTTTTTCTGCACCTCTCTGTTGTATTGACTCTTCCTCCAAACACTATTGTAGTTCCACTACTGAAAGGATTACACCATAGAACAATGCAGAGAAAATGATGAGGACGAACTGTATCTAGATATTGATACCAAATTACAAGATATCTTATGAGGAAATTGGAGCAAAATAGATTTAAAGCGAGACTCATTTGACAGAGTATGCTCACTGATTGTGGGGAGGGGAACCCTTGGGACTATTACTAAAAGAAACTTTATGGGTAATAAACTGTTACTTTGCATTTCATTTGTCCTAGAAAAATACTTTGTTAACAACTGATCCGCAACAGGGAAGCAATTTTGTAAAGAAAATATTTTTGATCGTTAGTTCAATTTGTATAACATTTAGTTAGCTTCTCCTGACTGTCTTCAAATAATTACCCATTGCTGTTTCTCACATCTCGTATCCCTGGGAGGATATAGCTTCCCCTGTTGAAGCTGTGTGTGTCTACAGTTTAAGCAAACCAAACAGTAACCGTGTGCCATGTTCTCCTGGTTGGCCTCAGCCTCTGCAAGTCTTGGTCTGTGTTGTTTCCTTGATGGCTTATCATTTCTGTCCTACTCCCATGGAGCTTGACAGTCATCAAATTCCATCTTTTCCACTGAGATCCATTTCTGAACATCTGTCTCATCTTTCCCATTCAGATAGACTGTTTTGGTGATTTTTCTGTCCTTCCTTCAGCACTTCTGTTGGGCGCTCCTGCTCCTTTCCTCACAGTTAATTCAAGATCTTTTTTATCTGTCAACACCTGAACAGTTGTCTTCATCTTTTAGATATTTTCCTAAACAAAACAAAGAAAAAAACCCAATGAAAATGTTACCAGATCTTGCCAGATTCTCCTGATTCCAATGTCATTTCAACAGTTTGTTATCTTCTAACACTTGCCTGTATCTGCTCTTAACTCGTGCTCCACAGGTTGAGGGTCCCTGCGTGGCAGCCTTCCCCGGTGCTTGTTTCTTGTTGTGTGTCAGTTTTCATACACATCTGCAGAGATGTGGAAGCACAGAAAGGCCCTGTTCTTGCAGCTCCGGCACACAGCTGCTGGTGGATACATGGAGATCAACAGCTTTGGACCTCCAGTCCTAAAGTGGATCATGTCCAGTCCAAATGTCTCCTCCTGGGAAATGCACTGCTGGGCTCTCCATGCCCTGGGTGGGTTGTGTGTGCACGGAGACTTTTCCAACACACGCTTTGGCCAAATTGGGACGGTTTCTCCTGCCTCTTACAAGAGCAGCAAAAGACTAATGCTACAAGCAACATATGCTTCTGTTTCAAAGGAAAAGGAAGAAATTCACTGTGGAGCACTTGCATGAATTTAACATGCCAAATTTTATTCCTAACATTATTTTAAGAAATGGGTGAAAGATATTTGAAAAAATGGGGTGGGAGGGAAAAGCTCACGTAAGGCTGACTGACAGCAAAGGAGACATTTCCCCACATGCTTAAGTTTAGCTCAGTTGCTGGAGGTAACTCTGGGCTGTAACAGAGGACCAAGTTCTGTGGCCTCTCTTACAGGGTTACCTGCGTGGTCAATAACTGGGAAGGAGGAAAATCTAATTCACAATTGAAGCAGAGGTCCACCCGTCCTTCTCCAGAGGATATAAGCTGTCTGATGTCTCATTCAGCTGTTGCATTTGCATTATTTGATTTGATAGTAAGCCCTTTGGGGCAGAAATATTATCCAATTTGATTATCGAGTGCTATAGTTCATGGGTGTATAAACTAGGAATTATGAATGCTTTAGCTGGATATTGGCTTTTAGTATGAGACTCTTCTGTTACCAGCTGCTCCTACTCATCTGGTCCGCTGTGGAGGAGGCAGTGGCAATACTGTGATCCACAGTGATAGCGACATAACAAACACAACAGCTGTTAAAAAAAAAAAAGTAAGTTCTACGTAGACATTTTTTGACACTCTGTTAAGAAACTGATTTAAATATCTGGATTTATCTGCATAAGCTCACTCAGAAGAAGTGTAGATAGATAACCTTACTGATTCCATTGCTTTGATGGGAAGCTGTGGGGAAGGGAAACAAACATTCATAATTCAGATTATAAAATAGTCTGCAAGGACTGGAGAAATACATCTTCCCTTCTGAAAAACAAGACTGTAGTTTGCGAGGAGCTAAGGTTAATGGGACAGACAGTAGTAACTACCTTGAGGATGCCGGGGTACTCCCCTACCTGTGAAGGGAAAACACATTATATGCTGCTAAATCCTACTGATGGGACAGAAACAGCCAACTGCTTATCTGCCACTGTTTTGAGAGCACTTTGAGGTATTAAACAATCTAATAAGGGACGCTTGCCTAGGGAAGGGGGCTTGAGCAGTGCTTGGATGTCACATGTGTAGGGACACCTGCACGGCAGAGGTGCTGGACGGGTGGATGCTGAGTTCAGACGAGACTTGCCTCTCTCCTCGCCTGCTTCTCCAGCCCGCTGCGCATCATTGTGATCCCCTCTCCTGCCCTGGCCTTGCGCTATATCCCGGAATGCCTAACTGGATAGGTTTGGGTTTCTTCTCTTAAGTATGCTGCGCCCTAGGAAGTTCATTATGCAGCTAGTAATTATCAGGACTTCTTACCTTCTTAGCTATTGCTTCTGCTGCCATTAACCTGAATGGACCTTAACAAGTCCTAAAAATGATGTTTGGAGTTTGTGCTCTGCATACCATGCTAGTAGTAGATGCAATTCAGACCAGAGGGGAACAGAAACGGTGCAGGAGGCATCTTTAAGGCAACTCTCTGGCTAGAACTGGTCCAGTATCCAGGAGGATAAAGAGCATCTGTAATCTCTTCACAGTAACCCCTCCGACCAGCCTAGGGAAATCCTTTGTAAGGCCACATAGTGGCCTGTATAGTTGCTCCTCCCTGAGAAAGGCTGCTCTTAAGCAAGGTCCTGCAGGTTGTCAGCAACTTCTTACCCCTCTTTTGGGATGCACAGCACCACCTGAATATCTGTGAGCTACTGGAGCAAGAACAGCCTAAATTATTTTGAAGTGTCATTAATGTGCCCATCTTTTTCTTTTTGAAAAGTAGACTGTTAATGGTCTTCAGATTGCCAAAAATAGCAACCATTGCCATCTATTGAGATGGGCAACTTGCAGTATTGCTTCAGAGAGAACATGCCTTTTTGGCATTTATAAAACTATTCATATTTTCAAGCAGGATATTAATAATTTCTTATTTATGTTGAAGCGATGTAAGATGAAAAATTGATGTGGATGTAACTTTCCCTTCCATATCTTGCAAGCTGGTTGTGCTTCTGATGTGCATGGCCTTAAATGAAGTCAACATTTTCTTTCGGGTTCTAGGTTACTTCCCAAGTGAGGAAGACGAAACTGACACTGACAGAGTGTTTTCAGACTGCTGATGTTTGTTTCACTGCCTATTCTGACTAGCCTTTATCAGCCTTATTGCAGAAAAGGGAAAGTCCTTTGATGCAGTCCAAAACTTTGACTGTAGAAATTCATGTAGTAATGTTTCTCTTTAGTGGCTAAAACATGAGGTGGAAAGTGGGAGATTTGGGCCCTTTTACACATTAGGTTTTTTACGTGTCTTAAGTTTCTTGTATCCCTTCTGCTCTATCTATCCACACAGCTAAAGAGAGATTAATATTTCTTCAGGGTGGGGGGCATAAAGCTTTTAGGGGATTCTTGAAACACTTCTAATAAATGGTAAACACACTAAAGACCTTTTTAAATACTGGCTTGCGAAGCCAAGTTGTGTTTAAAGGCTTAGTACTGGGATGCATGGCTTGTTAGAGTGTATTTGGCTTTAGAGGCATTTGTAGAGTCACTTTTCTTCCACTAACCTTCTTCTCAACTTGAAAAAAGAAATCATCACTGGGTTTATCATCACTGCTGTCTGAGTAGGAAGGATTGTATCTCCAGGGAGGAGTTATTTGAGACTGTTAGGATCTCTGTCTCTTTAGTCTCTCCCCTGCTATTCTTGTCTGGTGAAGAGCAATATATTCAGATGCTGTCTTAGGCAAAGGGGGGAAGCAAGGGAGAGAAATGGCCTGTTGCAGTTTCTGCGGTGGTGCTGGACAACGGGCAGGCAGGGCTGCGTGCAGGAAACGCCGCCGTGCTTGGGGACTGCGGGAAGCGCCTTTAACCCGCTTTCATAATTAATGTTTGGGGAGAAGGAGAGGGCCCTGTGGAATAAATTAGCGTTCATTGAATGTACATGCAAACAGATGTTAGCTGAAGTAGAATGGAAGATGCCCGCTGACCCAAATTTCTTACAGTGTCCTGTTCAGTCTGTCTGTCTGAAATTTTCATGCTCTGACTGCTAAGCCTTAATAAGGAAACAATTCCTTGTTTAAGTGTTTTACCACATATGTTTTTAAAATTTCACAATATACTGTTTAATGCATGCAGTCCATCTTGTCTGGGCTGCCTCCTTCACCATTGTTCTAGGCTGCACCATCATCGGCTCCCAGCTTGCGTGTGCTCAGCTGAGACTTGGACTAGTAAGGGCTGGGCTTTGCCAGGAAACTTGGTGTTTTGTAAACACTTGGGTTTGCTGTTCTGAAATCTGTTAAATGGTCAGCACTTTGAAAAGCAAATGGAAGCAATCTCATGGAAACAAAAAGCAATAAATATTTGTGGTCATTTGAAAGGATTCAGAAGTTTATTATTGTTAGTTTCTGCATGGGATACAGAATAACAGCTGGAGTCATTGCATGTGTGCCATGCAATTGTCATTTGCTACTTTTAATTATGATCTGACTTTGTTTCTGTGCAAATATATCCTATGTTTTTTTAATCTGAAGAAGGCTCATGCCTTCACATAGTTGGCAGTGTCACCTTACCATCAGGAGTTCTTTTAAATATCCTATTTTCAATTACTTAAGTCTCAGCTTCTTAAGTGTGAATGTCATTCTGAGTTATGAATTGAAGTAGGTAGTTCTTTGGTCACATAAAGTCAGATTGCATAAGGGTGCAAGATTTAACCTCATGTATGTGTTTTGGTCTCATTAAAGCCTGTGTGAAGTTGAAATGCCTGCTGCAACACCAGGCACTGATGGTCAACCCTGAGACCCAACGCTCGGTGTTGAGTGCTGTTCTGAAAACAGCTGAGTGCATCTGTGGCAGAAAAAAAATCAAGGAAGGAGAGGCAATATTTGAATTAAATACTATTTTTGCGAAATGTTACGGCTTACCTGAAATGAGTATTTCTGATATATTGACACTTAGTCTTTTCAGTCATGTCCCTCACCCACACACACACTCTTTGCCATAAATATGGTTTGTAGTTAACTGTAGAGATACAGCATAAGTCTAGATTAAGAACTATGAAGACTATTTAGACATTACACTATTCTTCCATTGAAAACTGAACACTGGAGTAAGACTGAGGAGGGATAGAAGGTTTTTTGTCAGCTATTGTCAACTTTCTGCCAGAAAAATAAGAGGGTCTGGAGAAAGGAAATGTTTCTTACTATCTTTAAGGAAGTACATGGGATACAGAATGCTAAATGTAAACCCTGTGTTTGTTCTGGTGCGCTCCCATCCTTGCAGACTAGCCAGGAGCACCTGATAAGCAGCAGCTTTGCTCCGCAGGCTTTGATATCGCAGCAGCTGTGGTGTCTCGTTCTTTTAAGAGGTATTTCAGCCTTGGTACCATGGATGTGGGGTGACAGACTGCATCTCTTCATACTTCCCTGGCCTGATGGCAGCTGGGGTTTCTCTGCTCTCTTGGGACGACGAGGGCTTTTCACAGAGAGCGTAGGAGGCGATGGCTCTCCAGCATCATATGTGGTGGGATCCTTAATTGACTTCAGTCCTGTGTAGCTTACCTGTCTTTCAAGAGCCATCAGTACTCAACACCCAGCTTCTATGACCTGTCCCATGGAGGGGCTGCTTATTTTCAGCTGCAAACACACTTAAATTTAGTTTAACTGTTGAAGGACCCTTCGTTTCCTCTGGAGACATTTAAACTATGTATTCAAGGTTTTGTGGTATTGAGCCGTGGGGAGAACTGCTTTTGTGGTTTGTCGCTGCTCTTCTCCCAGTACTGTCCTTGCAGGGTCCTGTTGCAGCGAGCTTCTCGATGCCAGGAGGCGGCTGAAAGAAATGGGGTTTTAATTCTTGCAGGTAGAAATTCTTCCTGGTGTGCACTGAAGTTCGCTCCTTTCTTTTTCCTTTTCCTTTCAACAGAAGTTGAAATAACCCCTTAGTCACACAAATGGAAAAGAAGGGTTTATCATGGTCTTAGCAGTGCTGTAATTTAAAGTGAGCAGGTAGTTTTAATCCACCAACGTTATACCTGTGTGATTATCTTAACTGGTTATTACCCAAAAACAGCTGTAGTTAAAATGAAACAAATGCTTTTGTGTTTATGGTGAATGAGGTAATCACTTTCTAAAGCTTGATGGATTCCTGGATTATTCTTTACGGATTTCTGTCTCTGACAGTTCTAGCCTTTGTGCATCTTATTTGCCTTTCTACATATACTTACTCTGAATTAAAACTTTTTAAAAGGAGATGATGCAAAAAAAGATCTTTAGCCTCTTCAAACTCTTGTATTAACAGAATATCATGTTTGTTGAGCAGAGAGCATTGCTAGCAGCGTAGAGTGGAGATCGAGATGCAGTCTGGTCTCACTGCACCCCGGTGTTGGGATAACAGGCGTCTCACTGTACCACTGCTACAGCCTTTGGAAGATGTCTGTGTCGGGTGTGAGTCTCCCAGCCAGGCACACACAGCACAGGCGGAGGGATGCGGAGTTACTGGGGAGCTTGGGGAGAAGTTGTGGGGTGCTCAGGGGTGCAGGTGAAATTGGCAAGCAGGACGTAGCCCCTCAGTTTTTCTGAGAGGTAAAACCAACTTGGAGCCCAGGGGAAGGGAGGTGATGCCTCATAGGAGGTGGAAAAAGAGGATCAGGGTTGCCCGAAAGTAAACTTTAGCTCCGTAGATCCTAAACGGTATAACCAAAGGGCACTTCAGTAATTTTGCGCTATTACCTTTTTTTAACTTCCCTTCCTTTTTCTCCTCCACAGTTGCTCTTGGTCGTAATCAGCCCTTGAAAAAAGAGAAACCGAAATGGAAAAGTGATTACCCCATGACAGACGGACAGTTGCGCAGTAAGAGAGATGAGTTTTGGGACACAGCACCAGCTTTCGAAGGTCGCAAGGAGATTTGGGATGCCCTCAAGGCTGCTGCACATGCTTTCGAGAGCAATGATCACGAACTGGCACAAGCAATCATTGATGGTGCAAATATAACACTACCACATGGTAGGTTCATCTAAGATGGATGTGGCCTAAGTGTAACAGTAGGTTAAGGCAAATGTTTTTTTAACCTGAAAATCAATTGAGACATATATGCAATAGTTTTAAATACTTGTATTTCAGTATGCACAATGTCTTCCTATTTAGTGTTTCAAAGCAAAATTACGTTAGTGTGTAGAGGGACCAAGAAACACTACCTTTTTACTGTTACCTAAATTTGAATGTATGATCAGGTACATGGTATAATACACAATTTAAGAGTCTGATCTCTGTCACACGTGTGACTTTCTAATCTCTTGAAACACCTGCATGCTCGAAGGTACAGTTTTCTTAATTTTTTTTCCAGCCTCCCTTTGTAAGGGAGTGGATTCTTTTTCCTGATCTTATGGTTTTCTTTGGCACTTGAATTGTTTTGGGGTTTGTTTTTTTAATTTCTTTTCTGAAGAATATGAAGAATATGAAAATTTTTCTTTCCCAAAAACTTGTTGCTGGCAATCTGCTGTAAGATCTTGCACAAGATAAAGTGTAAGCACTTACTTCAGGTGCTTTCCCTTTCACTCTGTTCTGAATTCTGATTTTTTTTCAAGCTCTGTTCTCCCTCACTCCACCCTCTGAAATGAATCGCTCCCCTTTATTCCCAATAGAAATACAGTTCAAGTTCTACATTTAAAGAAAAAATTTGAATGGATTTGTAGCTTCAGTAACCTGAAAGAATCGGGATGAAATTAAAAAAACAAACGAAACCACAACCAGAACAACCCACACCAAAAAAAACCCCACCACCAACCCATAACAAAACACACTGAACTGAAGCAGGCATGTGTTCTGGTTAGGCTCTGCTTGGTGTCCTCTCCTCCAGAAGGGGCATGAAGAGGCTTGCACCAAATAATGAACTTGTTCCAGACACGTGGAGCAGAATGCTGTATAAAAGACATTATAGATGTGCTGATTAGGGTTTCCCAGGAAGAGAAAAAGGATGATGTGGAAGATTGCATACCTTGCTTTTTGGCATAACTAGTCTTCATGAGATTGACTACTTGTATTAGCTTTTTTTCCTTTTTCTTTTATTGGTGGTGTTTAGGACCTCAATTTCCTTAAGAAGTCACAGTTGATCATATATTTAGTTTGGAAGGGGTGGATTTAGGGATGTCCGTCTTTTCCCATACTAAAGTGTGAAACATTACTAGTTGCTGGGGCTCAGTGTGTTGTTTTCCCATCTCCTGTTCAGCAGTCAGGATCTCGGCAGCATCGCTGAGAGGTGGAAACTTCCAGTGCTGCAACATGACCTGGCTTCTCCATAATTCATGGGCGATCTTTTGTGGTCCTCCAGATCATTGTTTGTTTTCAAGGAGGTTTGTGTTTTGCTGGTTTGACTGATAATGAGTGAGTTTTTTGTCAAGGGCAGTTATGCCTATGGAATTGATTTCTGTATTAGCTGTAGTTTTAAAGATAAATTTGTCAATTATTTCCAGAACCTGCCAATGCCAGGGAGATCTCAGGTCTCCTCTTTGACAGACCTGTTGGAGGTCTGTATACATTCTAGGCCCAATCCATTGGAGAGAGAAAAATAATTTCCCTGCTATAAGCTAGTGTGGTTTTCAACAGATAGAGAAAGGAGTCAGGTTGTCTAGCGTGGAACTGGTATCAGAAAACCTCTTTCTTCCTGTGCTTGTCATACCATGTTTTTTTCCTTCCATTAGTTCATAAAACTGGTCAGAATCTGGAAATCCTAAATTACCTACCAGGCTTCTTGATTTTTATATATCAATAACGTACTTTAAATAGCATATTTATTCTGTGTCCAGAAAACATCAGCATATTCTCCTTCTAAATCAATAGTGTTGCTGTTTTTTTGTCCTTCCAAAACAACTACATTGCAGAAAATATCCCAGAAGCAGCTGGGTGTTTAGGCAGCTTGTGAGCTGGAGCAAATTGTATAGGTGAGAGGGGTCTGGCAAAATTGATAACAGAAGTTACTGATAATTTTAAGTCCCCATTCAGATAATAATTAATATCTCAGAGATTGAGTATTTGCAGACCTAAAGTAGTTGCTGCATTGTTTTGCTTAGTTGCTAAAATAAAAATAGCAGAGGTGAGGAAAACTCAATGTTATATACGGGGCGGGTTTAACAAAATATAGATTACCTTTCACTGTGGTCTCTTACTGCTTATGTGAGTTGCTTTCCAGATCAGACTTTAGCTTAGCGTGAAGAATTGTCGCTTATTGTGTGAATGCTAACTCTCTGCAATGAGGGTCTGAGCCTGCTTGTGACCATACACAGAAGACTGATAGAAACGTAGTTCTTTTAGTAAATGAAAACTTCAATCACGAGCATGCTTTTGTAGTGAGGGGGATATTATTTGTATAATGTGGTTATGGATTTGATGAGACCCCAGTAATGAGCTATTTTGACAGCATTAGATTATGTCTTCAGTTTAAATGTTGCACAAGTGTACATATGAACAGCACTTCCAGGGGAAACGTTAAATTTACAGCATCAAGTCATGCAAAGAAGCCGTTTGACATGTTAGGTCTCTGCTTCCTCTCGTTAGAGTGGCATAACAACTTGTAATTGTGGAGGAGGATTTTATTCAAGTGGGAAAGCTTAAGTCTGCCTGGAAGAATGTGTCTTTGGCTTCTGAGATGGAGTCGCTTGTGTGTCTGTGCTCCTCGCTTTCAAGAAGAGAGGATGGGTGATGTATAGTTTCGACACTCCCAAATTTTGAAAATAGCATTTCTTAGTTTCTTGAATAACTGCTTATTAAGCTTATTCAGATTTTAAGGCTTTAAGTCCCAGCAGTTTCTGGTTGCAAGCAAAAATCTGAAATTGGGCAGATAACTCGCATTTCTTCTCTTTGGGCAGTCTGAGGAATGTAGGATGGATGGCGTGCCCTGGAAATTAGCCCTTTTAATGCCATTGAATGTAACACTTAGAAGCATGTGAACTCTTAAATTTGGCTTTTCAGCAGACAATTTGCTTGTGGTCCTGCCTACTACTGGCAGACTGTACTCTGCTTTCTAAGGCCCACGTGCAGAATATTCAGAATATTTCAGAAATAAGTCAGGAATCAAACTTGTATCAGAGGCTCTGTTGCCCAAGCCAGGCCTGGCCTGAGGCCGGATTCCAAATACAGAGAATATTTTGAGTATTTATTCAGGATCTCGAGTTTAGTAGTGATTTTTGTACCCACAAATTTGCTTGCTTTTTATCCAACTTTCCGCTGGTGACACTTGTCTTGTGCATCAGCTGCTTGCATAGTTCTCTGTGCAATGTGACCTTTCCACTAGAGAGAAAGCTACTTCTTTTAGAAATTCAAGTATTTCTTAGTCATCAAGCATTATTAGTGCCATGTACGAATAGATTATGAATAAAAGCCTTCCATTTATGGGTTCAGTAATGCCTGTTATCAGCAAACTGAGCTTATCTCCAGGCAGGTAGAACAAACAAACTGTCCTTGTTCTGAGTGACACCAAAAACCCCCATGTTTTTGTTTACAGAAACTCATTTTGTGCAGAACTTAAAGAAGGGAAAATAGCTGTTAAGAAGTGCAGCCGCTGCATATGCATTAACGTATGCGTAAGTCCTGTGCTTACCTGGCTTACACTACCACCTAGATTTACCTATGTAACTGCTGAGCAGTGCCGTGCCCCACGTGGGGGCGTCTGTCCTCCCACCCTGCCCTGGGCTCTGCAGAGGGACCTGGAGCATGGCAAGGGATCTGTGTCACCTCTGAAATTCATCTTTTATACCCTTTTTATTGTCTGTAGCTGTTTACCTGGCCAGGCAGCAAATACACATCCAGTTCAGGTTGTGTCTTCTGTAACAAAGTTAGGAGGAGACTTACAAAGCCTGCAGAGCCTCCTGAAATAACACCTAAACGCCTACGTGCAATTTTGTCTTCTGGGTCCACCAGAAACCCTGGTAGAAACTGCTCGGGAGTGCCAGCATGCCTCCTTGGAGTTCAGGCTTTGTTTCTTCGAACAGGAGGAAAAGGGAAAATTTGCTGCTCAGGCTGTGCATGAAAGCACTCTGTGTTTCCCCAAAGAAAGCAACTGTTAGGAAGATGACATGTAGAAATCAAGTCAAGATTTTTTTTTTTCCTACGTAAATAATGTGACAATATAGCTCTGGCATTTTTGTACATGAAAATTTGTATTTGTGATGGGACAGATAAGGATGGGACATTCTTCCTTTGATTTCTTAGCTCACCACAGAATCTTGATTCCTAAGGAAAACCAACATCAACTAAGATAAATTCCTTTAACTCTATTGAAAAAATAGAAAATTTTTAATTTTTTCCTCTCTGGAAGGAATAGGTCTTTTGCAAAATGATGCAATACTACGAGACTATGGCATTTCCTCTCATTTCTTTTCTGTGTGCACAACTGAGGCTTAAAAAAACCAAGTCAAACCCATACATCTCCATTTTAACTGTCCCTGTGTGGTAAGCGTGTTGTGTACATATTCAAACCCTGTATTACAAAATTAAACCTTGTGGGAAGTGGAGGAGTGGGAAGAAGGGGCTGGGGAGTGAGCAGGGACTGACGGAGGTTTGCAGATACAAATTCTGGCCTAGCTGATGCTGCAAAAATAAAATTGCTCTTTTATTCCAGAAACGTATAGGAAAGAGAGGAAAAAAATGCATCTCTTCTTAACACTGCATTCAGCCAGATATCTCACTTGTCTAACCTGTGTGAGGAAAACTAACCAATATAATTTTTCTAATGGATGCCTTTTGCTCTCTTCTGCAGTTAAAAATAGCATGTAAGAAGTATTAAATAAATAAATAAGCTTGTGGGGTGGGCTTAGCACTTCTCATCTATCTTGGGTGCCTCCGTGGGATGTATTTAAAAACAGAAATAATGTTATTGCCAGTTTATACATTATTTTTTTCTGATGTCTTAAAGTAGCACATCCTCAATATTTTATTAATAAGTCCATTTAAATTTAACAAAGAACAGTTTTACATACTTCTCAGCTATCAAAAAGGAAATGTTGGAGTGTGTAGTATTTTATTAGGGTCTGCACCAGATGTTAGCGTTGAGCTGAACTTGTCCTGAAACTAGTTAATATTAATTGGAATCTGTCTGGGGTTAAGTGGAGTTTTTAAATTTCAGGATGGACACTTAATCCGTTGTAGCATAGTGACCAGTATATTGGATTTAACTCCTTTAATACTATTTGAACGATAAAAGGGCCTCTCTGTAAGCCCAGTGGCTTTGTGCTCGGGAGCAGTGAACTTCTCTGTGCCTTAAAATACAGCTCCTGTAGCTCGCAGCGTGCTTTTTCCATGAGCATTCTTGCAGTGCTGGCTCTTTGTGTGCAAGCAGAACTGTCACATTTACTGCGTGTAACACTTGAGATCATGAAAAGTGGGGATATGAGTATTTAACTTAAATGCTGGGGGAAAGCAGGTGAAATTACTGAAATGTTCTTGCTGTGAATAGAGCACTTTCTTCCCCTTCGGGTGAAATATTCAACAGAAAAGCATTAAAAAAAAAAACCAACCCAAAAAAACCCAAAGCCAACAGCAGTGGGGTAGAGGAAAGCATGCTTCACCTCTGCTATTTACCCCACCCCCAGTCCAAACACAAATTCCGAATTTCAGCAAAACTCTTTTTTCCCTATCGAGCTGTAGCTATGCATCATACTGTAATATTTGCTGCCTTTGGGCCTGATGGTTCCCAGCACTGAAGAGCAGCTTTTAATGGCTGTGCCTGCAGTCCTGCATCCCTCTGTGCACTGCCTCCCCTTTGTGTGCACCGGGGTTTTGGAGGCTGTGGCTGTCTGAAAGGACGCGTTGCGTCGCTTCGTGTACCTGCCGTCCTTTAGTGCTCAGCTGCGTCTCAGTACAGCGCTGTGGTTCAACAGACCATCAGGATGCACGTGCTCCTTACTGAGCAGGTTGGGGTTTGGGGTTTTTTTTTTTTAGTACTTAGCCAGTACTATGTGAGCACTTACTAGTTGTACTCGGTAAAGAAAGTTACCCTCTGCTATACTGAAAACTCCATTTTTGTTTGTAAATGAAGGATTTCATGCTGTTGCTCAAGACCTTGGGAGTGCAAGGGGGAGGGGAGAGAGGGCAATAGCTAAAGCTGATCAAACGGTATGATTTGGTGTAAAGGGCAGAGCAGCCCATAGCACAGGTGCATTTGGCAAGATGTCAGTGTTGCTTTTAGCGTTGATTGCATTCATTGTGCAAGAAGTTCTGAGGAGGTGTTGGACGGGCACAGGGGTTATTGATGGTGGGCGTCAGGGTGCTTTACTGCCTAGCGCTGGTAGACTGTTCATATGTTACCTTTATTAGGATAGTGTTTTATTAACATTGTTCAGTGGATGGTATTACCTTGTTTCTATCCTTACTGAGATTATTCTCATTGGGGAAATTTCAGGCTGACAGGTTTTGCCTTGCTCTAACTTCTTTTCTGCAATAGTGTTATGAAAAGTTTACATAGCAAGATCACGCTGGTGCAAGAAACACAGGATTTGCCTAAAGCAGTTGTCCCCAGTGTTTGAGACTGGATGGACAACAGTCTGTACTGGTGGTAGAGGCAAACCATAAGCAAAATACCATTTTCTTCTTCCTTGCAGGGCTGAGGAACACAATAGTGATGGGAAATTTGAGCAGTCTATGCCATCAATATAAGTTAGTCATCCCAACCAGCCTCATCCTTGCTTATAAGGAGAGAGGAGGGTGTACAGACCCTCCTTTGCACAACAAAACCACCCGAGGTTGCATATGACTTGGAGTGGGGGAAGGGAGGCGTGATCACCGTAGCTTATTTTTGTAGAAACAGTAACTAAGGATGAAAATAGCATTCAGTGCTTTTATTGAAAAGGAACCAGACAGTTCTCTGTCCTGGAGGGGCAAAGTTAGCAGCCAAGTGCCAGCAGTTGTTTTAAGGCTGTATCAGCCGTTAGTGGCTGTGCCACTTCGTATTAATTTAATAAAAGGTCTTATATATCACAGGCATATAGACTGGTTTGTATTAAAGCCAGATCCTATATCAGAAGAGGGTTTCTTTATACCATCCAGGAGTGAAATCAAACTTATTTTTTCTAAGCCAAGTTGAAGCATGGTCTCTAATTCAAATAATTAGGTATGAATTTTATTCTGTTGCAAACTTTGTGCATCACCTTTTAGAAAATACATCTGCTGTGGTGTTTTTACCGATTAAATGGGAATATCTGCCAAACCCTGCTCCTTCTTGAATGTTAAGGCTCCTCATGTCACATGCCTGACCTTTATTAACATCCAAGAGGTGCTGCATGTGAATGCCAGTGGTGGAATGCTACTGTAAATGAGCTTTCTGCAACAGGCCCTGTGTATCCATCTCATACACTGATTTTCCAGGCTCCCAAAACAGTAATCACTAAAAGTGAGCTGCCAGATGTAGATGGGAAAGGAAGCAGTGGAAGGTAGTCGACAGGCTCTCAGGACTTAGTCTTTAAATTTGTACAATAATTCAGAAATATCTGCAACAAAATTATATAGTAGATGTTTAACACTGACCATTTCTTATACATCTCCCTTAAAATAAGTAGCTTCAGAAGTGGAACTCTGTCATTTTTGTGGTGCTTTTTGTGTGATGGCTATATTGGACTTAACTGTTATATTGATGAATCTGTGGTTGAGAGAATCTGTACAGTAAATTTCACCGTGGCATGTTTAGCATTTTAAATTGAATCTGCTTCTGTAAACTGCTGCCTGTTAAGCCACAAGATCTTTGTGTTTTTTCTCCCACCCTTGCCTGCCAGCTACTGTATCCATTGCTTAGCCTTTGCTAGGGGGTTAAGGCTGTAGGACTTGCTTTCTCAGTAGCTCATTTGTCTGAAGAGACTTTTTAATTGTCATTGACAAAATATTTTTTCTGTAATGTATTACATTGTCTACACATATGTGAAACATTGAACAGTGTGGTTTTGTATGTGGGTACAGAACGCTCGGTCAGGTTTTTCTGATGTCTCTTTAAAACGATACTGAATGGCATTTTGGTGACTCTGGCTGTCTAATTTTAGATTGCAGCAGTTATGAAAGCTTTGGGAGGTCTGGCTATCAAAGCATATCTGTCAATATGATCAGCAGTAGTACTAAGACGAGTATGCAGGCCGTAAAAGTTAAGGAAACTCCTGCAAAGTGGTGGGGGAGACCAACTCATCTTCAAAATCCATTTCATGGAGCAACTTTGTGCATGCTCCTTCTGCCCTCTCTGTCCTCAGAAAGTACCTCCTGCTGATGAGAAATCTCTGAAATGCTCTGGCTGTTTAACTTCTCCTCAGGCACAGTAATTGCTTTTTCATTAGAAGACTTCATCTAAATTAGGGATCTTCAACCAGTGGCCTCCAGGCTGCGTGCTCCCTGCTCGGACACCAAATTCAGCCTGCTTCAGCCCGCTTCCTGGTGGCTGCTCGGAGGCAGCCGGCAGGGTGGCAGCTTCTCTTCCTCTGCCGTCTCTTGCCTCCGTGCTTCTTGGCATTTTCTCTGTCCGTCGATGAGCTGGTACTCCTGGAAAGGTGACTTATTGCTCTAGGGAAATGCCTTTTTCCAGAGAAGCACACGTGCACGCAGTGCTGGGGAATGGCAGATGCCCTGCTGCATGAGCAAAGTCCTTACAAATGTTACACTCAAATCAAGAAGGGTCCCTTTGCTCTGTAGTTGTTGCAGCTGAAGACTGGCCAGATACTTAGAAGGTCTAGCAAGTTGTCTGGTAAAAGGAAGAGAATTGTTTCATTTTTGCTTTTGATCCATGTGAAATTTAAAAAGACAAAAGTCAAATTATTACACCAATTACTTCAACTTTTACTGTCCTTTGGGAAAGGAATTGAGGATTCAAAATGTAGATGCGAACTGCAAAATGTTTAAATCTTTTCTAAAGCCTGGTTTAACATTCTCTTTTACCACTTTCTGTGTCGTTTGGTTTAACAGTGCTGTCAAGTCTGTAAAGCCTCATCACATGACTGTTGCACAATTGGCAGCTTTAGCTGCATTTTTCTTTTTAAGCTGGAACTTCAAGGAGGAGATATTAAATTTATAAATATGAGTGAGAAAACAGCTCTTCCCGGCTGAAAATACAGTGCGTTATTTCAGTTCCTGGATGCTTAAAGCAATCCATTTGTTTACCTTCACACTGAAAAAGGGGAGGTTTGCAGCAGTAATTTATAAACTGTAGTGCAGTAGAAACACCTTCTTTCATAGTAATCACTTCAGAGCTGGGAGTTGAAAGCTTTGGAGAAACCTTTGGTTTGATTTTTATGTTTAAGTGGAGTTGTGAATGCTTACGCTCTTGAGTACTTTCCCCATTTCCCTTTTGAAAGCCTTCTAGGGGAGAGGGGCAAGGAGTTAATGCGAATAACCCCATCCTGCATTGACGTGGAGTCTCATGGCCAGTTGTTTTTACTCTTTAGTGGTGTTTTCTCCTGTCTTTGCTCGGGTTTTCACTCTGAAAGGACCCATGCAAAGCAGAGTGTTACTGTGAAGGTACTTATGAAGCACAAAATAAACAAGGAAGAGAAACGCTTGTTTTTAAGTGAAGTTGTGTAAAAGATTGCTTTCCTAAATAGCAAAGCTAGCTGTTGCTGGTCTCTTTCATTTGATGTAATTCCTTGGATTGTTTTTGCTTGAGTCAGAGGAGGGATGCAAGGGAGCAGGGAGGCAATGCTATACAGCAGAATGGGGCTGCTGCTTTGCCAAGTCCCCTTCTTTAGAGCTGTTGACACTTTGGAGGGGAGAGTGTGCATCCTAGCAGGGGAAGTATGGAGACTTTAGTGGGGTGTGAGGGTGTGTTCAGCGTTTCTTTCAGAGAGGCAGCATGAAAGAAAGCATAATGTGTATTCTCAATTTGAGAGAGCAGTGGTGAAGTAGAGTTGGCTTCCCAATACTGACCAGGGCTGTGGACCCTGAACACTTTAGGCTGCAGAGCAAGACTGAGCAGGTTGCCTTTACACAACCTCCTTGTTCCCCCTGCACATCTCTGGGGCCGCAGGATCCTGAGCGGGGTCAGCGTACATCTTTGGCTTTAAAATGTCCCTTGCCACAACATTGGGCTGCTTTTGACATTCATCAGTTCCCCCGTCCAGTTTATAAGACAGCTGCAAGCACCTATAGCAGGGCGATTTGATGGGTATTGCAACAGCAGGAACGAGCAGGAGCTGGGAGTCAGGCAACTGCTAGGATGGTTTTGCTGCTCAGAAAAACATCCATGCATCCGCAGCCTCAGAAGCGGTGGGAAGGGACCATTTACGAAGGGCCTTTACTTTCACAGCCAGTGGCTTGCGTGCATTTTTAGAAAGAGAAGGATGTAAAACAGCAGTGATTTTAAAATGCACTGCACTTCAGAGGAACCCTCGTCTACCACGTAATGAAGTGATTCTTAACAGAACCATCAAATGGGTTATTCATCCCCTCTGCTGGAGAGTTGTGGGCTGGGTGTGACTCCAGGTTTCTGAAGAGCACTGGTGTGTAGCCCCTGCGTCATGGGAGGACTGTGCTCCACTGGGTTGTGGTTAGAAGTGAGAGGTAGAGATGCTTGAAGAGATGCTTGGAGTATCATCCATTGCTAGGCTGTCACCATGCAGCTTGTGGCTGAATTAAAACTATGTGTTTATATGGTGTTTTGTTTCATTAAAGAAATGCTTCTTGTAAAAGTGAGCCATTCAAGAGATCCCCTGACTGAAAATTAGAGAAACACCAACAAATTATTTTGTAATTGGCAAATTCCATGTGAGAAGGCTGCGTCTGCAGTGCCTACCAGGCGGTGCTCCACAGGGTTGGTGTTTCTCTTGTTCTCAAGGAAGCAAATAACAGCCAGGCTAACATTTGACCAATATTCGTGTTCTTTCTGTGTTGCAACCACTGTGCATAGCGTGTGGTGGAAAGGTGACCACAGAGATTTGTGAGTAGAGAATGAGGGGAAATGACAATAGTTAATCAATGAGGCAATTAAAGATAATCATTGGAATTGGGTTAGCGTATCACTACTGGAGGTGCTTTTATTCTAATGGTGCACCCCTTTCTGTTACTTTTAATTTTGTCTTCCGTCCTCTCCAAAATTCCAGATCATTATGTGGGATCTCTTACTCTTTCCTACCATTCGCTTAAAGCTAACATGCTTGGGCCAGTACCCAGACACTGAGGAGTAAGTACATGTATTCACAATGTAAAATGTGCCTTGTGCTGCTTTAAAGCAAAGGGCTACTGTGGAAGACGGTGAGAAGACCCATCCCTCCTTGGGAATTGCTTTATCTTCCTTACCGTAGCCTTCATTAGTGCTTGCGGCACTGGGACCTGTGTGATTCTGCAGCTGCTGTCTCGTGTGTTTTCCGTAGGAATGGTACAAGCGCTCTCTGCCATCCCGGGTGCAGCGTGTTGGTGCTAGTGAAGGACACGTTACGCTGTTGTGCTTCACCAGACTCCTCCTAACCTTGAAACAGAGTCTATTTTCTCAAAAGCCTCTTCAGAGCTACAATTAAGATGATGCTTTCTGTTATTTCTGCTGTGATTAATATTTTAAAAATAGATACACAACATCCTTTCTGTGGAACACTGGATTTCTTCAAATGGAGCATTGAATCAAATCATCAGGATGTAAAGCAGTTGTGACTGGCTGAAATATTTATATATCTAAGTGCAGGTTAGAAACTATCAATCCTTCAAATAAAAACCCACTTAGGCTATATCCTACAGTTGTTTTCCTTAAATATTTTTAACTTCTGTTCTTGTTATTTTGAAAGGTATTTTGAGGAGCTTCATCAACATAATGGCTTGGACTCTTCTCAAGTCTCTTCCCCTGGTAGCATATGCCTGTCTGTTTCCTGTCTTTGGTTTCAATTTGCCTTTTCTGCTGTGGTGAGGACGACTGTACAACACTGTTTTCAGAACTTTTTTTTTTTTTTTTTAAAAAACCATTAATGTGTGACCAGGAATGTGCAACTAACTCCTTTAAGGAAAAAGGAAAAAAAAAAAAAAAAAAAGACTGACTCTCCATGATGGCCATTAAATGCTCAAAATAAATCTGGACTCATGACAAAAGAACATCTCAAATTCTTCTTATAAGAAGCTGCATACCGCTTGTTGATCTGCATCTTGCAGATCTTCCAGACAGGAGTATGTCCGTCTTAAGTGAATAATATTCCTCTGATATCTGATAGTGGTCAGGACATGATGTCTAGTTTATTAGATACTCCACAGGAGTGGACATTTACTCCATCATTGGCCACTTACCCAGTTTCACTGCTGTATCTGCTTCATCTGCCTGGCTGTCCGCTAGTAAAATGAGAAAAAGAAATATGAAGTGTTTAATGTACTCCTCATTGAAAATTTCAGTATAAGCCAACGAGAGCCCCCTAGATGCTGCCTTCTGTGTGAAAAGGTGATCTTCAGAGGTGGTATTGCTTGCTTCTGTAATTGACATAGAGCATTTTGCCCCAAAATTGGTGTTCCTGAAGGAATTGGTGTCCTTCACAGTGCCTCATTTCAGTAAACGAGGGGCTCAGCCAGACCTTGGGCATCTCACTTGTTCCTTGCCCATGGATGCTCCCTGCTCCTCCTCCACGATCTCCGGTTGACAGCGGCCAGGACACTTGTCATCCTTCTCTTTTGGCTTCAGGTATCTGAACAATAGGAAGATGGTATCTTTTCTTCAAGACCGAGGCAAGATAGTTATGATCGGAAGTGTCTGAGTCGCAGGAGGCGGCTTCTCCCTAGCAAACTTTTTAGGGCCAGATAATGGCTGAGGAAGGTCCCACCTGGGGCGTGTTACAGAAAGCCCAGGGAGTACCACCAGCCCGCAGGCGAGCCAAGAGGTGGTGTTTTAATACTTTACTGAAAGAGATTGTGAAAGATTTAAATACCTTAGGGTGGTAACTTCAGGTCATTACAGGGCTTCAGAGAGTGTGTTACAGAACAGATTTACCTCTGGAAATGGAGGAGAAAATTCCTGAATGTCTTCAGCACTTAGCAGGCTGGTAAGGGCATATTGGAGCACAACAAAAGCGTGTGATAGATACCGGCTTCATCTGGTGAAATCCAGATTTGCCAGTAAGGGGAAAAATACTAATTTCAAAGAATTTTTTTTTTTTTTCCTTAGTGCTAGCGTGCCTTGTGATACTATAGCTTGAAAGGGTTAAAACAATAAGGGACTTCTAAATCATAACTTGAAAGAGGCTGACTTTGTTGAGACCTAGAGCCGGTAGTTGCTTTTTGCTGACATTTATTACTGAGAAGTGGAACAGGCTTTGCTCTTTTGCTGATAACACTTCTGAGCCTAATACAGAGCCTAGCACAGAGCAAGCACAAGCAATGTTTGTTTTGTTAGCCTTATTGCAAAGAATACGTGCAACAAAATAAAGTGTGTGTTTCCATGCATGCTTTGACTATTAATTATTATACAGAAATAACGAAATCTCAGAGCTTCCTTTATTTGATCCGTAGCAATCAAGGAAGTTTTTTGTAGAAGTCATAGCTGCAACAAGGCCTTGAATTTTTAACTTGTCTGGGCTCTCAAGGTCTGTGCAGATCCTCAAAGCCTCTGCTAGGTGCATGTTTAGGGCGTGATGCAGCTCTGACTAACATGCAATCTTCTACATTTGTGCTTAATCAATACATTTTTTCATTTTTATTATAAATAAGGTAACTTTGAAGGAACAGCACCTTGGAGGTGAAGAGCACATTACATGGGATAAAGCAATGCTACAGCCTTCTGTTGCTTCAAATCTTTCCTGTAACCCTCTTTAATCCCCTCCGCCCCCACCTTTTTAAACAGCCTTGTGTTGTAGTTTTATTTTAGGATGTAGGTACTAATGTGGGATTGTGTCAGTTTGCTTGACCTCCTTGGAGCCTTTAACATTTTTGCTGGTTATCCTTGGAGACTGAGCATGCAAATGGATGGCTTCTATGCTCATTTACAGATCTTTGAATGTCAACACAGGGATACAGGCAAGTTTGGGAGCAGCAAGAGAAAAATGGTACAGGGCAAATTTTTGTCTAGGTCATTCTGTGCTTTCTTTCTATCCATCCCCTGTTGCATATTGGTAGGTCGAGGGGAGAGTTGTTGTTTAGTCTCAGAAAGTAGTTTTCCACCTCCTTTTCTCATTGCAAACTGATGTGGGACTTCTCCGTGCTCCATAAAAGCCAACATTTGCTTTTGTGTTTGGTCTAAGGGGTTGTCTCCACTGCTGTGTTAGCTGAAGTTACAAGTGCTGTCTCAAGCCGAATTTCCACGCATATCCACTTCTAGTTCAGACTAAACTAAGTCTCAAATATCATTTTGCTGCCCAGAGGAGGGCATTGTGGCAGGCAGGGGATTGTTCAAAGGTTAAGCGCACTGACACTGGTCATGCAATGGAGATGGAGCAGCTCGAGCTGCTGCAGTCACTAGTTGCTAATTGAACCTCCCTGCGCAGGGCAGGACTTCTTACCGTGGTCAGACTGTGCCTTCTCCACCTGAGAAACAAAAAGACATGCTTTTTCTTGGGGTGGCTACAAGAGTCGGTCCAAGGTAGGACAAGCAGTTAAGGACAAGTGGATTGTATCTGATGAGATTAGTCTGAAGCAAAGGTAAAGTTGTCTTTGCCTTTTGTCATATTTGGAAAGGAGCGTAGCAAGCTCTGGTGTATTTGTCGGATGATGTAGTGGTCCACGGTGTTGATCACTAATCTTAGCTAGAGGAAAATCCTCTTAAAGTAAAATGCAAATAGCATAGCAGTTACCTCGTCTTCCAGAATTAACTGGAAATAGCAAAGTACTTTGTCATATTAGGAAAGTGAGACTGAATAGTTATGTTTTGTATATGGTTATTATGCAAAAAGTCCTACGGTAATGGACAAAGACTTTTTTCTCTGCACACTGAAAACAGTACTCAGAAAGTATGTTGCTGTTCATAGAGTGATGGAATCTTTTCATAAACATAGGGGAGCTAGTTTAGGTTTAACACAACTTCTGCAGTCCAAATGGCATCTTCTCTTCTCCTGTTTTGTGAAAGAATAAAGCGTTTGTACCTCAAGAACCAATATGCTATGTTTTCTGGTGGTCTTTCAGCAACATCCTAGTCAAAAACCATGAATTCTGCATCAGAAGGAGACTTTTACAAGCCTGTTTTAGGAGAGCAGAGGAAAAGCTTTGTAAAAGACCTCCAAAGAAAGCAAGAAGTGCTTAAGTCTTTGTGGTTGGCAGGAAGAAGGAAAATCTCTCTCAGTTGTATAAAGTGCTGCTGTTAACCTCCCATGTGGTTTTCCATTTTAACCATGTTAGTCATAGGATTTTGGATGCTGAGCGCTAGGTATTCCCTCCTGGTTTACAGGAACAACAGACTAGTTAAAATAAAAATTCAGTGGTGGTAAAGGCAGTGACAACTTCTGTAAATCAGAGTTCTGCTTCTGTGCATCCTCACGCTGAACTGATAACCTGGTCATTTAATAAGTTGCCAAGTTAGCTGGCCATGGAGGGATATGATGCAGGCTCAGATGATTGCGATACCATGCCTTCTTTTGTTCCTCCAAATCTCCTTTAAGAAGGTGGATAATGGAGAACAGCAAATGTAAACAAAGAGGCTATACAGAGAAGCTCTTTTACCAAATAGATTTTTTTTTTTAAATTTTATCTGAGAAGTCTGTCTAGACAGGCATCTATTTTAATGACATGCAAAGCAGAATAGTACATGAATACTTCATTAGTAAAAAGACTTGTCATCTTTGAACCCTGATGTAATGTTTCTTGGAAGCTGTTACCTTCTTGCAATATTAGATCCAAGTTTTACAGAGTGATACAGAAGTGGCAGTACATATAGTATTGCTAACATGACAACTAGCGAGCGTTAATACATAATTGACTTTCTCTATCAAACCTCATTTGGATAAAGAAATACTCAGGGATTAATCTGTCTGTTCTAGAATTTGTATCGTGGCGAAAGCCTGCAAGGAAAGGGAAGGGGAGACTTGTCGTAAAGGATGCCATGACTGTGACTGACTAACCAGCCTCTGAACCCATGGCTGTGGTTAAAATTTACCATCTTCTTGCATTGTTTAGTTCATAGTTATTATTCATAGTCCTAGTCTAGTAACTGGCAGTCCTTAGCCACATTGTGGATTACAGGTGCATACCAGCCCAGTGGGTGTCTTAGTTGTCTGCCACAACCAGAGGAGATGAAAAGCCAATGAACTGCATAGACTGTAGGTATCTGTGCTCTAGTGAAGCTGTATTAAGGAATAATTAGTTCTGTTCTGTAAGTTACACCGCCGTCAAGTTTTGAGCTTTCTGGCGTAGGTCCCCTCTTTTCTGGCTTCCCCTCTTTCTCTGGCAGACGAGCACGGTGGGGCTGCAGATCCCAGTTCGTCTGACAGGATTGCCACTGCTGCTGTTGGCATTAGTGAGGATTTTTAAGAGGAATTTTGAGGGAGTTGGTTCATGGCCCTGAGCCCCCTTTCCGACAAGCATTCTCCTTCCCAAATCGTTCTCCATTCCCACCCATCCCTCCTCCCATGGCAGCTAGTCCCTCTCCTCTCCCTGCCCTGCTCTCCACCCTCCAAGCACAGCAGGGACAGTAAGGGTTGCACACCCACTAACTGCAGCTAAAATTTGAAGAAAAGTGGCTTGCTTATCTAGTGCAGAAATTTCTGTCTTTCAGAAGACTGTGTTAATCTTAATTATCTTTCACCTTCAGCCTAGTTAATTAGTGCTAATGAATTAACTGATGCTGGTGCTCTGCTATGATAAATGGAGAGGATCAGCGTGCCTAGCGATGCACCTTGCATATCTACACCAGCCTTTTCCCAAAAGAAATGCCGTCTGCTCCTCCTTCCCAAAATCCAACCCAAAACAAAAGGTTTCTGACAAACATAGGTAGCAATGGCATGTAGGCAGATTGGCTTTCAATTATAACACATGGACAAGACATACCTCAGACTGGGTGATGATGGCACATCCCTGTTAGCCAGCAGATTAGTGCAGAAGGAGCTGCGCAAACCCCTTGTCTCGCTTCACTGTTCAGATGCATCTCGGTTTCTTTGGCAGGTGAGCATTCAGGCAATGCCATCTTAAGAGTGCAAGCTTCACTATCTGCAGTGCTGCTGTCCTCTGGTTTCAGTAGGTACCGGGCGCCGCTCATTCAGTGATAGCGGTTTGGGTTTTCCTTCCCTGTGCCAGCGTGCAGGCATGAGTTGCAAAACTGGTTTCAAGAATGGTTTACTCATGAGATCGCCAGCTTGGTTCACAAACCTGCCCCGCACTAGGGTAAGGTGTGCTTAGTTTGAAGCAGGGTGACAGATACACATGGGGGAATCTTTTGCTAGATACTTCGACTGAGATCTGCTCTTCAAAGTATTATTACAGCAAAAGCAGCTCGTTAGGATCCTTCAGGTTGGAAGGGACCTCAAGAGGCTGTCTAGTCCAACCCTCTGCTACAAGTAAGTGTGTCTCAGGTTATTGCCTTGCAGAGCCTTTTCAGACAGCTGAATGTACGTTATTTTATCAACGATCTTGCAGCCCGGATGAGCTGGGTTTTCTGGAGAACATCCAAGCGTGGAGATGAGCGTGAGCAGTGCAATAGCTGATTCAGTGAACCAGCTACAAGCTAGTTCTCCTGCCAAAGAACGGGGTGGGAGGATTACAAAGGCAGTAGCAGAGTGTCTTAATTTTCTTCTCCTTTCCCTTGTTGTAATGCACTAAGCACAATTCCAGTCTGTCTTGTGCCAGTTGCCACAAGCGGGAGTGAGCTAGTCCCCGCTCACCAAGCAGCTCCCAAAGCACTGGGATCTCCTGCTGGCTCTGGGAGTCGTACTCCTTTGTGGAATTGAGCCAGACCGATAATATTCCTGTAATGAAAGAGCTGTTTTTCAGTGAATTTGAAATGAGAATTATTAAATGCTTAACACTTATTACCTACAAAACCCATTCTTTAAGGAGCTGGAGTAAGTTCTTTATTATACAGGGAGGCTGAAGATGAGAGCAGAGCTGTGTTGTGTATGCAGTTCTGCTGTGGCTTAGGAGACGAGCTTGTACCTTTATAAAGGCTTTGTACAGTAGCTTTATGGTAGTTTAAATTTGCATAGCCCATTGAAGTTTAGTGTCGAAGAAGTATGGGAGGGGGCTTATATATGTGGTTTATTATCAAGTGCTTCATCCATACCATTAATGATTACAGCCAGTTTATTGTTCTCCATATGTGGTGCAAGGCACAGGCTTGCACAAGTACTCCTATGCGTTGCCCTCCAGAAAATGGAAGAGCTACAGTTGTTAACTGCAGCATTAAGCCATTTCAGTCATTATTAAGTTATATGGGGTTTAATGTGAAAGCTTTTTTTCTTTTAACTCCTCCCAGTTTGTGATGGTTGTAGGTGAGCTGGAACAAAGCACTGCATGTTTTCACTTGTTTGTCTCAATCCTGTTCATGTACTGAGCAAAGTCACCCTTCACCACTCTGGCATGCCGTTGACGTCAGTACACTTTTTTTTTTCTTATAAGATCCTGTGTTTCCCAGCCGTGACCTGGAATCAGCAACTAATAAAGATTAAGAGTGTTGTGGTTTAACCCCAGCCGGCAACTAAGCACCACACAGCTGCTCGCTCACTCCCCCCCTGCTGGGATGGGGGAGAGAATCAGAAGAGTAAAAATGAGAAAACTCATAGGTTGAGATAAAGACAGTTTAATAGGTAAAGCAAAAGCCGCGCATGCAAGCAAAGCAAAACAAGGAATTCATTCACTCCTTCCCATCAGCAGGCAGGTGTTCAGCCATCTCCAGGAAAGCAGGGCTCCAGCACGCCTAACAGTGACTTGGGAAGACAAACGCCATCATTCCGAACGTCCTCCCCCTTCCTCCTTCTTCCCCCAGCTTTACATGCTGAGCATGACGCCATATGGTGTGGAATATCCCTTTGGTCAGTTGGGGTCAGCTGTCCCGGCTGTGTCCCCTCCCAACTTCTTGTGCACCCCCAGCCTGCTCGCTGGTGGGGTGAGGAGCAGAAAAGGCCTTGACTCTGTGTCAGCACTGCTCAGCAGTAAGGACAACATCCCTGTATTAGCAACACTGTTTTCAGCATAAATCCAAACCGTAGCCCCATACTAGCTACTGTGAAGAAAATTAACTCTATCACCGCCAAAACCAGCACAGAGAGATAGTTCAGCTTTTCTGCCTCCGTCATTTCTCTCTAGGAATTGTTGTACTGTAGGATGCAGAAGACGACGCACTTGTTTTCTAATGCTTGTAATGAGTTTCAGGCATTAGTGACCTATATTGGATTCAAACCAATAGTCTACACGTGAAAGCTCTACTATTGTCAATTTATTCAGCTTTTCAGTAAGAAAAACAAATGAACCAGCTGTTCCTTGGGCAAATGTGTTATACACAGACACTTAAGTTCCTTAAATTATCTAGTCTCACTGCAATGCTAGATTTTGTTTTGTGTCATCTTAATTTTTCTTCCTGCAGCAAGTCTGGCTGGCGGAAGGGAAGAAGAGATGGAAATCTGCTCAGTTTTTAAGTTCTGGGTGTTTCTGAGCAATCCTCCTCAAAGCTGCTCAAAATCTTAAAGAAATAGAAGGCACACCATGAACAGAAAACAAGAAATTTGCTGCTTTTTCTGAAGAGAATTAAAGAAATGCCAAAATGCCATTAAAATGCATTAAAACTGTTTATGATTTTGGATGAGTATGGTCGTATACAGCTGATTTCAATAACTTCTGCAGAAGTTTACCTTTGTGTCATTTAGGTCTCTTAAATTGCTAGTCCTTTCATGTGCAGAAGAACAAGTCCAAACTCTGAATTGTTTAGGGGTGGAAGCAGTATCTCAACCTGTCCTTTTTTAGTGTTTTCCCTTACCAATCCAGAGAAATCTCTCCATCCTAATAATCTCAGTAAAAGAAAGTTTTATGGCCTGCAGGGCAATTAACTTCAAAATGTTCCAATTCTGTATGCTTGATGATCATGTCTGCTTATTTTTCTGCCCAAAACTCTCAAGCTGTCTCCTACCTGGATAACAACCAACAAGAAGCTCTGCCTCGCAGCTCCTTCCAGAATTCCCCAGCCTCCAAGTTGATATTACTTTTGAAAGATTAAAATAATCCCATCCGCTGTGGTGCTAGCATTGTATCTTCTGTTCTGTCTGACTTGAATCATGCCTATAAAGTTAACTCTATAACTGTGTTGCGGCATTGATAACTGACCGACCTTAGAGCTTGCTTGACAGTGTAAGTCTTTAACTGGGAAATCCTCGGAGTAATGGATTGGTCAGTGAGATCCTCAAAGCATGTGCCTTAGATCCTTAGATCACATGCCATGGCACCTTAATTCTGAATGATAGAAGAGGATTAAGGTTTAGGTGGGTGGGTTGGTTGGTTTGTTGGTTCTGTCATTGGCTTTCCTCAAAAGCAATTCTTCATGTTGCTACCGGGATTTTTTGTGTCCAAGTTTAATAAAGTCGTGTCAACATCTAGAGGAGTATTTAAATACACAAAGAATACTCAAGTATATGAAGTATTGACAAGCTTAATTTGTCCTCTCCTCAATATTGTTGTGAGATCTTTTTATAACATCTTGGTCTTTCACGTCCAGTACAGAATCCTCCACCTGGGGAGGTGGAGGTGGCAGGCACGCCTGCCACCCATCCTCTCTGCTGCTTTCTTCCTGAAATCTGCCCCTTTTATGTGGTTTCTTTGTATGATCCAGCAGTGAAAATTCAAAGTACTGACTCACCCTCTAGGCTTTGGCATCTGAACCTGGCCTGGTTGCCTGATGCAGCATCCAGCTGCAGCATCAGGGGAAGGGAGGAGAGGCAGGGAAGGGGAAACCTGTGTAAGTGAGGCTGCGGGACAGCTGTCCTCGCGCGGCTCCGAGCACCCTGCCCGCTGGTGGAGTGCAGTGCTGGCAGGGGAGGGAGCAGGGCTGCCTGCCTGAACTGTGAAACCTCTGTTTGCGTGGCTTTTTTCTTCTCCAGTTTATGGGAGGCTGCATCCTTCCTCTGCCGTAACTGGCTGGTGAGGACCTTTGTTGCCTAGGTAACGGGGAAACCTAAAAAAAAAAAAAATTATTTTTCTTTTTTCTCTGTGTTTTCTCATAAAAGCTTGACATTCTTTTAGTGCTCCTTC
>NW_008824283.1:1581023-1598701 GCF_000699105.1 Pygoscelis adeliae | reverse complement strand
TGATGTATCTTGCAGGAAGGATCAGAAACATGGTTTTCAATTATAACAGCAAAATTACAAAGGGTTTTGTAGTTCAGATGTTTAATTTCCTGCATGCTTTGTGCTGTATAAGGGACACTGCAGTGAGTGCCTCGCTGAAGAGCTGCCATCTGGCTGGTGAGATAGGCCTTGCCGTGGTGGCTGCGGGTAATTCAACCACTTTCTCTCTTCCTCTCCGATAACTTGCGTTTTTCTGCATCGCTTAAAATAGCTCCAGACTCACTGCACCTTTGCTTAACGCATTCAGCCATCGTTTCGCTTTTGAACTGCAACCAACGTGACACCCCTTCATGCTCTGCCTTTTGAGTTTGTTGCCGTTTACGACGTCTTGAAGGCTGTAGCAGAGCCTGACCCTCTCCAAAGATCACTTAACTAAAAGCCTCATAAAGCCCAGCGGGAATTAGCTGGCTGAAGAGGACCAGGCTGTGTGTGCACAGCTCCACGTCTCTGGAGGCGAGGACCAACACCTCCTCATCTCCTCCCTGGAGCTCCGGCTTGGCCATCAGCAGGCGCGGTGTGCTGGTGAGGAGGTGGTGCCGTCGTAGTCTTTTCTGCTCACAGTAGTCATCTTCTGTGCTTTAATCAACATATCCAGTCTTGAAAGTCATTGAGTGGTGTGTAATAGGACTTGAGAGACTTATGGATGTTTTTACCAGTACGAGTGGAAGAATGGGATTACCGGTGAGGTTTACCTGTTCTTACATTAACAATTTGTCATAAACAGTTTCTCAGCCTGGGGTGGGACTGTGCAGTTTTTATTGGCAAGAGGTTTCCTTTCCTGTGTCTTTTTTCTTTTCTTTTTTTTTTTTTTTTTAAAAAGACAGACCTCCAAGTTAGCTGCTGTTTCAGAGGATTTTTTTAATATTGCTTATCTGATTGTGATTAAGCAATCCGCTGTTTATACCATATGCTTTAACCCTGATGTTAGTTCAGCTGGGCAAGGATATAAATGATGAAAAAATTCCTTAGCAAGCTTACCCTGTTGTATTTTAAATTAACTCTTTGATATGCTATTCTAAAATAGGAGCTTTTAAAGAAAGATACAAGTTTAGCTGCTCTGGTTAAATTTAAAGGCTGTTGAAGTTTGGGTTTTTCCTTTTTTTAGGAGCAAACTACATCTACTTGTTTCTATGAACTGCGGTCCAGAGTTTAGTACTGTGATATTTACTAAATAGATCAGGTGTACAGAATGAAATGAACATAGTAAAACAAAACTGAAGTATGGGAACTTCAGGCCTTGGTCTGTAAATCATAGACAAAGTACTATGAAAGGTATGGATCCAATACAGTTTTGGTAAAAGCTGGTTTGCTCTGAGATTCATAAATGATACAAGACTGTAATTAGTGGTATATTTTTCTGGATTTCCTTGTTTTGTTTTGTTTTCTCAATAAATCTCAGGGCATAGCAGCCTTGGTGCTACCTGTACAAGCAGAAAAGCCTCCAAACACAGCTGCACCTAAAACATTGATCTTTTAGCCAAAGATTTGCTCTGTATGTTTTCAACCACACAAATTATCCTTAAAAAAGGAGGGCTTCTGTCTAAAAGAAAGAAGATTACCAGCACAAGATGCTGCTGTCACGGTGGGCTGAGTGACACAGTATGTTCCCAAGTTATAATTTTATGTTGCAGTAATTTTGCTGATCAAACAGCAAAGTTTACGACAACTCACTGTCAGCATGAAAAAACGTCAAACTAAAAAAAACACCCTTAGTTTCTAACAAGGAGCAGTTAGGTGTTGTGTGCAGAACTGCCGAGTCAAAGAGTTTTTTAAATATTCTGTAGCTCAAGGACTTGGCGCCTCTTCAAACATTTCCCAACTACAAAAGGATGGGTAATCTTGCAAGTGAATGGGCCCCCTCTAGGGGCAAAAATGTGGAAATTTGTTATAGCAGGTAAATTCAAAACGGGAGAAGCGTTTGCTTGGAGTGTGAAAATCTGGGCGTTTTTGACCACAGTGAGAAGGGATTTCTGCTGTGATTTAGGATGCAGCTTCCTCTGCATTTCGGTTTCCTGGCTTGCTGCAAGAGGTGACGTGCTGTATGCAGCAGGGCTCTGCTTTCAGCCTTCTCTTACTTTAACTCTTAAAACGTTATGAAAAATGTGCTGCCATTTTTCCAGGGTAGTTCTCAAAATACCTTTATAAAGCATGTCTCATACCGTGAAGAAGTCAGCTTGTATTTGTTAGTTCAGTGTTGCAGGTCTTGAGCTGTTCTGTGCGCGTTGTACCATTTTGGTAAGAATTTTTTTTATGCCGTAGGCAAGGCAACACACTGCTGCCCAGCCGTCTGTAACACGGACACCCAGACTATCCCGAGGAACCTCTCAGGAGTCCGGGGAAATCCCTCCTGAAACTTCAGGGCTTTTGAATATGGGAGTTACAGACACTGTGCAAATGTAAAGTATGTGCTGGGTGTCGTTGCTGTGGCGGTGACACCGCGCTCCATACGGAGCCGCAGAGTTGTCTGACTTGGGTGGGGGTGTGTGTTTGTTCTGGCAGTGCTCACTAAAACATGAGTCCTATATGAAACCATTTCAGCAATTTTTGAATTGATGTTTGAGAAGTTACAAAATCTTTCTTTCACAGTGGTCTTTTGCTTTTGGTCTTTGCCATTTCACCTTTTCAGAGCTTGGGTTCAGGATCGTGTAATTCATCCAAGTAGCATTTTCTGGGTGTACGCGTGCCCAGAACCTCAGGCCGTGCTGCTGGCGAAATTCTCCTCTTTTAAACGACACACGGGGAGAACATCGTCCTCCTTCATCTCTTCCTTCCTGTTGCTTTTGAAGTTTATCCTGGTTTATCTGGAGGGAGGGGTGCGTTTGACTTTTAGGGGGTGCTTTTAAGTCAACCCCAAGTTTCCATATGAAAACAAGGTGAAGCAATTTTTAATGAAAACTTCAGGTTTTTTGTATCAATCCTTTAAAACCTGAATTCAGACCTCATTGTTCAGATGGTTTAACAGCAGGGTCAGCGCTTCTGAGCGTGACCGCTTCAATGTCAAATGTGAAACGCATTCACATTCATTTTTTTCCCTTTTATCTCCTAAAGGTGCTCTTACAGAGTGTTACGATGAACTGGGCAACCGGTACCAGCTTCCCGTCTACTGCCTCGCCCCACCTATCAACATGATAGAGGAGAAGGGCGACCTGGAGACTCTGGATATTCCTGATCCCCCACCCAATTCAGGGCACGAATGCCAGCTTCGTTTGCGCCTGTCCACAGGCAAAGACCTCAAACTCATGGTCCGCAGCATGGACACGGTGTACCACATGAAGAGGCGGCTGCACGCGGTGGAGGGAGTGGAGCCGGGCAGCCAGCGCTGGTTCTTCTCGGGCAGGCCGCTGGCAGATAAAATGAAACTGGAGGAGCTGAAAATCCCAAAGGACTACGTAGTGCAAGTCATCGTGAGCCAGCCCTTAGCAAATCCCACCCCGGTGGAAAACTGATTTCTGCTTGTTTATTGATTCTTCTTTCCTCCGTCTCTGTCATGGGGTTTGTTTTCACTGCCCTCTCTTCTTTTGGTTTGTCCTGCTAATGGATTGGTTCCAAGAAATGACCAGCAAAAATTCCATCTGTGATGGAGATCTGCAAAAACAAAACATAAAAATGTAAACTGGCCTTTGGGGTTTGCCTGATCTCATATTTAACACAACAGCAAGCAGCACAGGGCAAGGGCAAAGGAAGGAGTGGGAAGAGGAGGGGAAAAGGCAGGAGGTACAAGAAGGAGGGAAGAGATTGTAGTTCACTTAATACAAAAATGTGATGATTCTTAAAACTGTAGGTGGTGTCATGATCCATGGAGCCAGAGCAACAGAGAGCACTTTTATTTAAAAAAAAATAAAAATCAATTTATAAAATTTTCTATCAGCACCACATACAGTTCATGCAAGAATCACAGCTGCTCTGGGTAGGTCCCATGCTGCGTGTTCACGGGGATCCTTTCTGGTTTGACCTAACTTGCGTGCTTTGTCCAGGCACAGCCGAGGCACAGCCGGCCCCAGGCAGCAGAGCTGGGCTGCGGGCTCGGTCCCGTCCCATGCGGGCAGCTTCTGGCGATGCTCAGACCAAGCAATTGTACATTCCAAGATGGCAACACAGTCCTGTGCCATTTCTGGCTCCCAAGCTGGGAATGCAGCCTGTCGGAGCCTTAGGCAATAACTTAGTCAATGTATACTCTCACGTACTGTACTGTAAACCTACTTGCTACAAGATTGACTTAGCCTGAAATTTACTGGCTCATCGGCACCTGAGTATGTGCCTGCCGAATCACTGTATATCACTCGGATCATTAAAACAAGTTTTTATCAGGCTAGCTAAGGTGAGTGATGCGCTGGTCCGCGCTTAAGTGTTAGGTGCATCACCTTTGTCAAATGGCACCGGTGTTATAGGTCCAGGTTAAACTGCAGTTACACTCAGATGCAATGGATTGCAACTTTCCCCACTCGGTTCCTAGAGGGCACAAAGCATGGAAGATGGTAAGGAGGACACGACGGCACACGGTTTTCAGCTTTTTGTGTGAGTGTCATTTGAAGCAGCAGCCAGCCTTCTAGCTCTGGTGACTCTCCAGACAGGACAACTGGGAGGTATCCTCACTGACACGCACCCACGGCCCAGAGCGTGACGGTGTTTCACAGCCAGTGCTTTCCCTTCAGAATGTAAGAGGAGCCCTTTTGGCAAACGACAAATCCTTTTGTAGTCTCAAAAATCTGAATCAGCATATTTTTTTGGGGGGGGAAATCTAATTGCTTGTTCCCTCAGCGATGCTCTCTGTGTTCCTTTGGCTGCTCTGCACCCCTTTGGTTGAGATCAAATGCCCTGTTCCTTTTAAACATGGTTTCTAGCTTGCTTGTTTTTTCAGCCACCATTGAAATGACTTCACTTCTTCCGAAGTCGAATGTGTTATTCAGGTATGAACAGCATATTTTTACTGGTTTCTGTCTTCCCTCTCTGAATCAATGGTTTAAAGCTACAGTTGTCCCAGCTCTTTCTCCTCTGCTAGTGAAACTGGTGGGTTAATTGACAATTTTAAACTTGTTACTTTTGCTCCTTCATTAATTCCACAGAACTCAGTTTCTCGGACTCGAAGGGAGTTCTTGCTCCGCGAGCATCAGCATAGAGCCAGAATGAGCAGAGGTCACTTGTACAACATCACGAGTCTTTCCCAGCAGGTGGAAGCAGGCGCAGAATTTACATTGATGGTTGGAAAACAGATCCACGTTTTATATGCATTTCCCACCCTACCCCAAATAAATACAGCTTTCTTTTTGGTCCCTGTGTTGTATTAAGCCTATGGTTTTTTGACAGCTCCTTTAGCCCCGATTTGGTACAGGATGCCTGAAGTGCAGTGGCAGAGCTGTGTAAAGGAAAATTAGTTCCCTGTTCTCATAAACGCCAAAGTGACTTGGTTTTCTTTTTTCTTTTTTTTTTTTTCTTTTTAAAGATGAAATCAAAGTTGATAAATACTAACCTATAACAAAAATTTTCTATTGTGGAGTTTTTTTAAGACAAATATGATTTGCTATGCTGGATTTTTGCAGCAAGATCTTTTGCATTCCAGACGGGGGAAAAAAATATTTGATATATAAACAACTCAAAAATCTCTTGGATTTTCACTGGGCAAAGGATGGTTTCATGCCAGGAAGACACTACTTGTCTTGTAAGGTATAGCTTACATCTCTGTATAAATGGTGTTTACAATGTCATTTCCCTGCAGTCCCTTCTGGAAGGGGAGAAATCATGATAGATTAAGGAGGAACAGACCAGGGTGACAATTCTGTAACTGTGAACACTAAAACACTACATTTTTTTTTTTTTATGGATACACGTTGTTGTTTTTTTTTTCTTTTTCTATTTTCATTCAGGCAATTGTCACCATGTACTGGTGTTGAGATTACAGCATGTGGGGGCTGGGAGAGCTCCTTCTTTCCCTTTCCCCCCTCTTAGTTGGAAAAGGTTCAGTTTTATTATGCCGTAATAGATGACCATGTTTTATATTAATTGCTTTTATGTCAGGGAGCAAGGTGATGATCTGAAAGCCATGTTGTGAGTGGGCTTTGAGTAGAACAGAGAATTGGTTCATGAAAATACTCTTCTCTAACAGCCTCCCCTCCTCTCCTGTCCCTTAAGCACATATCTAAAACTGAAAAAAATCAATGGTAAAATGCTTTTATCAGTGAAAGTGAAGACTCTTCAACTTCTTCTGTACAAAATAACGGATGTGCTAAGCACATACCCTGCTGGAAACAAATTTTACAAGATTTGTGTTAGGAAAGAATTCTAAGTTTCAAAATATATATATATAAAAAAAATATCAGTAATGAAGGCATACAGGCATACAGCATGTTGACTAACATATCCCATATATATAACTAGAGGTTGCAATATACATTGAGAGAACAGTCATTTATTTGTCTCTGAAATGCCTTGTCTTTGTCCTGCGAGATGGTCTTTGGTGCAAATGCCAGCGCAGGAAACCAGGCTGGGGCTCCCGTGGGACTCGTGCGGGTTCCTGGGGCAGAGCAGGGTTCCCCGCATGCCTGGAGGAGGCGGGGAGGGAGGGAGGGAAGGCTTGTTTAATTGCAGAGCAGAGTATGCATGGCTGAAGTGAGACTAACAAGGTACTAAACCGCTGTCTAGCTGGCAGCCCCGGTGAGAAGGCAGGGACCGGTGCAGGTCTGCGTGGCCAAGACCAGTGGCTGTTCACGGGGAGGATGGATAGAAGCAGCACGCTGGTGTGCGCATCTTCATTTTACAGCGTGGATGTACGTTGAGCTGCACGCTGCTGGCAACACGGCCTGGGCTGGGTTTTGGCATGCTGGTTGGTGTGCTGCCCAGCGCTGTGCGGTGTCTTGGTTAGAATCAAAGTAATGCAATGGTTTTTGTAATGCATGCAGCCATGAACTGCAATGCCAAGTGCAGCCAAGTGAGGAGTATTTGTTAGACCCATCAGGCCTTTGTGTCATTCCTGATTAGCTCTGGCTGTGAACTGATGCCAGTAGGTTACATTTTTTACCATGTTAGTGACAGGTCTGTTTGATATGATTCAAATTTTTATACTCTTCATTGTTACTTCTGCCTGACCCAGAAGTAATAACCTAGTGAAAGTCCACACTCCTGAACACACGTAGTCTGCTGGGGCGAGGGAGCTCCAGAAAAGCCGTGGATGCTGTAGGTACGTTGCTCGGTGCACTACAGAAGGATGCTCAGGGTCGTCTTCCACAACCAAGTGACAGCTGCTCCTTCTGAGCACCCAGCTCCCAGAAGGTTCATTGACGACCTTGGCTCTTTGTGCATCACAGTTTATTGGCGTCCTCTGCAGAAAACACAGCTTGGAATAGCTGCACCGCGAGAACTTCGTTTAGTTTTCTGAAAGCCTTTACTTCTCTGAATCTGGGACATATTTTGGAAAACTAAATTATGCGAGTCAGCAGTGTAGTAAGTTGGGTTTTTTAATAGACCCCCAATGCTAAAAGTCCTCGTAACAACAACCAAAAAAAACTCACCCCAGGAGCAACCAAACAAAACCCCAGCTCCTCTTTGCCTTTCACAGAAAGTTCCTAAGTTGCTTTGGGGAGGGGAGGAAAGAGGGGTTCATTGAAGCGACGAGGCAACACATGGCAATGTGCATAACCTTCGGTAGAGCAGATGGCCGATTGATAAAATATTGCTGTAGTATGACATGCTTCTGCATATATATCCATTGTTAGTAAGTAATGTAAAAACTTTTGAAAAACTATTAAAAAAAAAATCTTAGTTTGTTACAATGGTGGGATGCTTTTAGCCATGGAGTTTTGAAAGCATTTTAGCTGTGTAAGTGTTGACAAATTGAATGCTGTACGTTTCTCCATTTCTATCTTCTTCAGAAACGTAAGTGGTAGCTACATTTCTGACTCTTGATCTATATTTTACAAACTCTTTTCTATGTCACTGTAAATACATCCAAGACCCTGCACCTTATGCAGAGAATGTTTACATTTAAAAAAAAAAAAAGATTTTTGTTGGCTTTTTCACTGCGCTGCTCAGATCCTGTTATGTTGAAATGAAAGTAGTCTCTGTTAGAAAAATGGGCTTTTTTTTTTTCTTTGCCCTGCACCACTCCCCCTGTAATTCTGACTCCCTCCTGGATGATGGCTGGCAGCTCTTGGACAGCTTGCGCTCTCCTGGCGTAGGATGTAGAGGTATTTGAGAAAGGCATTTTTGAAAACTTGCTTTGGGTGGGGGGGATGAGCTTCGTACGCTCTGCAACTTTCTTGGAAAAAGAAAAAAAATCTGCTTCAAACCCACTAGATGTTGGTGGTCTGCCTTGCAAGTTAACTGATCTAGGAAGCCTTGGAGTTAAACTTTCCAGCAACCGTGCTTCTGTCTTCTCCCGAAGAAGATGAATGTCCTGCTATTATATCTGCAGCTACAAACACTTCTGTTGGTGAATGACTGTATATACGAGTCTGCCTGCTTTAAGACTTTCCTTTTCATAAAGTGTTTTTGATTGCTCTGTTCTGCAAATGGCTCTCCTCTTCCGTATTTCATCCGCTTAGATACTCCGTAGCCGCGTGTGTGTTGCTCTTGTTCATTGGAGATGGAGCTATAGCTCTCCTCCAAGGGAGATACGTGCCACTGAGCCTACAAAAGTCAAATAATTGGAAGATGAGATGTTTTAACCAGCAGGCTTCTTACCATGGACTTTGAGACTTCTAATAAACGTGTCCACTGGACTCTCTGTGAAGAAGTATGTTCCTGCCCTCCAAGCAGGACCACTTGTTGGGTATTTATCCGGTAGAACTCTGTATTTGTATATTTTACAGATGAAGACCATTTGATCAGAGCCATGGGGCAAATAGAGAACTTAAAATCCTGACTCCTGCCTTAAAACTTTTAGTTCATCTTGAGCTCCAAAAATTCTGCACCTGCTCGTTCCCAAGTCCCTTTTTTCTTTAGGAAATTTGAATCCAGTCAAAGGCTGGAGACAATTTAAGGAAATTTAAAACGAATTTTAGCTGATGGCTTTATTAAAATAACTAACTGGTCTTGTATTAAAAACCCTGTTTGTGCCTCTCTTAAGTCCAGGGAATGTTTGAAAAGCGGAGGTGGCTTTTGAGCAATGACTGAAATGACTGCGTTAGCTGGCAATTTGTAAGATACTTGCTTTCATATGCTCTGAGCAAGAGACTTCGGTTTGTGTCCTCTCTGCCTCATGGTAATGGCTTTCAAAGATGGCTGGTACCATCAAATTTGTACTTCTTGAATAAATATCTTCATTTTTATGGTAAAACTTTTTGTATGCGGTTTGTTTGTGTGTGCCACGTAACAAACATTCGTATTACGTAGGATACGGTGCTAGTTTTGGTACTGACACAAAATACACAGCTCCAACACGCCGTGAAACAAGGACGAGGGGATTCCAGTGATGTGACCTTTTTCTTCCCCCCCGTAACTTTTATAAAATCTTCTAGAATCAAATACACCAGTTGTGTAAAACACGCTTTTTAACTTTTTTCCCCTCCCTAGCTCCTTCAGTTAATGAAGAATTGTAGGCCAATATAAAGATGCTGTGAACATCAGGTAACTTTTAAAATGCATTATGTATTTTTATGTTGTACCTCTGTTTCTTGGTTGACATATCGCAGTGGTGTGTGCACGTGTTTTTAATCAACTGCCAAGCACAAGTAGGTTGTCTTTAGACTGTTAAATTATGTGATTTTTTTTTTTTTTTTAACCTAGGTAAGATCTTCTACCATTGAGAGCAAACCATCATGAACTTCTATTGGAAATGCTGTACAAAATTTCCTGTATTTAAAACAAAAAAGAAAAACTTTTTCCCCTGCATTTAAAAAATAAAAGTAATCCTAGAAATGCCATGCCTTAAGAAATAAACTCAGTGTTGTTTTTCTTTTTAAATTCTTCAATAGGGCTTTTAATTCTGAGCTGGAGCTCTACAACTTTTTCATTACCTGTCTGATACCCTAGAGACACGTTCTGGTAGTAATTTTGGTGTGTGACAACTTTTTATCTTGCAAATAAGGCGTGCAGTCCGTGGAGAATGCAAGGCCTGGAGATGTGCTCAGACATCCAGCGTGAACCTCCTCTGTTCCCGGCTCCCGCTGTCCCGATGTGCTTCTGGCTCCTTGGCGAACAGTGCAAAATAATGGATCTGTGTAATTGTCCTATAATTACATTAACTGACATGTTGTCTTAATTCAGGTCACCACTTCTTGATTAACTACCTAATGTATCAGAGGAGTAGGAATAACTTTTTGTAGGCCGCTTTGGTCTAATGTTATCACAGCTAAACATTTCAAATTTTTTTTTTAATCTTAGGATAATTTCGTGGTAGAATTTATGATGTGAGTTATAAACAAATAAGCATGTGATTTTCCTGGAACTTTTTTAACTTTTTCCTATATATATATTTATTTTATATGTGTGAGTATATATAATCTCTTATGTATACATACTCCCTTTTGTGTGTGTGTGTGTATGTATCTTTATGTAAAGTAACAGGTGCAAAGGCTTGTTTGTAGCCATTTGTTCTGACCCATGAGACAACCCTGCTTCCACCTCGCCCAGCACGGGCAGAGCAGTTCTCAGAGCTGATGTCCTCAAACACCAGGATTATAAAACTACCTGTGATCTTTCTTTACCCATCTTCTAGTTGACCTAAGTGTGGTCGTTTGTCAAGCAGTAAGCGGGATCTCCCTCTCGTGTTGTCGCTGTGTGCATACCCACACCACACCGCACCAAGCTGTCTGTGGTCTGCAGCTGTAGCACATTTTGGTGTGTGAAACGGGCTGGGGAACTCCGGGCTGACTGTTGACCTAAGCAAAACCCCAAAAGAACATGGATTCTAGGTCAAAAGTGCACGAGAGTTGACATTTTCTCAATCACTGCTGCAAGCAGTGAAATCGAGTGCTGCTTCACACCCCGCAGCATACGAGCCGTAGGGGGGAGAGGGAGGTGCTGGGCTCTTCTGCCTGGTATCCAGTGATAGGACATGTGGGAACGGTTCAAAGCTGCGCCAGGGGAGGTTTAGACTGGACATTGGGAAGCATTTCTTTACCGAGAGGGTGGTCAAGCACTGGAACAGGCTTCCTAGAGAGGTGGTTGATGCCCCAAGCCTGTCGGTGTTTAAGAGGCATTTGGACAATGCCCTCACTAACATGCTTTAACTTTCGGTCAGCCCTGAATTGGTCAGGCCGTTGCACTGGATGATCGTTGTAGGTCCCTTCCAACTGAAATAGTCTAGTCTAGTCTAGAGCTTAGGGGAGAAGACTGTGTATGATTTATAGAGCTATGTTATATAGATTATGGTGTTTCTATTCCTAATTAATACATAATTAATGTTTGTATTGTGCCTATATTCATATTTCTTTGACCTATATCTCACTACGTGGCATTGCATAACGTGCTACGACTAGCATGGGGTTTCTGCCCTGCGGTGGATGTCGCACCCTCGCTCCTGGCCCCGTGCCAGACTCTGATTGCTTTCTACCTGCTAAAGCTGCATCCCAGTTTGGTCAATGCACCCGTCCCACTCAGTCTGTGCTCCTGCAGACCAGTGCTCTGTTAATACCTGGTGCTGGGCTCCAGAGAGAGCACTGAGGGAAACGATCTTTAACTGCAGACCTGATTTTGCTGCTGCTTATGCCGGGATAACAGCCCTGGTCAGTGCAGAAACTCCAGAGTCACTCTGGATGCTGTAGGGAGCATCTGGCTGAAAGCTCAGGGTGGCTGGTCCCTCCAAATCTGGGCTAAAAATATCAAGGTAACTTATGGAAAAGGCACTGAGCTCTGCAAAGAGTGGTTCGTTGTGTTCTCTCTTTCTCTGAATAATCCCGGAAAGTTGGGATTTCAGCTGCGTGGTTTATTTTCTCTGGACTCAGAGCAGTTGCAAAGGTCTGAGAGCTAGGATGCCGCCTCACAGGCGTGCCGAAACCTCACTTCATGGGAGGTCAGTGGCGGCACTTGGAGACTGGAATTATCTATTCTAATTAGTCCCTTATGCTGCAGCTATGCTGCTTCGTTAGGGAAGCTCTCTAATGGCAGTGAGTTTGGAGGAGGCTCAATGATGTGGTGCCCTGTGTGTAAGGTAAGAGGGGGAAATAAATTCACTGGATTGCTGTGCCCAAAGGGTAAACAGTCAATTTTTTTTAGCAAAAAAAAAAAACAACTAAACTGCCTCTCTTGCTTTCTCTCCACATGGACTTAATTAGGTGGTTTCGTTAACAAAGCAAACAGCGTTTCCTGTCGTTGGGCTGTTCCTCACGAGCGCAGCAGCACGGATGCAGGGAGCTGCCTGAGCCCGGAGCACGCAGGATACAGAGTGGGAAGCTGCCAGCATGGGTGGCTCCAGCATCAGAGACCAGTCTGCCCCATTGCAACCAGCCTTGCTTTGTGTGCGTCTGAACGTGGCAAGATGGCAGCGCTGGGGAGGAGGGTGCTCTCTAAACCAGTGTGTAACGTAGGGGGCAGGAAGAGGTTGTCTCTAAAATACCAAGAAGACACACCTATTGTAGTGCATGGGGGAAGATCACACTAACATCAGGCTTAGTCCTGGGGAGAGTTGTGAGACATGAAGCTGAAGTCCGAGTTGCATCAGTCCCTCCTCCTCAGACACCAGTCCCTGGTGCTCACCTTGGCAGAGCAGTGGCGATGTGCAATGGAGAAAACAGAACAGGCAATTGCTTTACTGCAGCGCTTTGATTTATTCACTTTCTGCAAGTTTGGTACATCTATCTGGCCTGAGCCCAGGGGGATGGAGAAGCGAGGCTGCGTTATTCCCAGCTGGGTAAAGCGTTCTTGTTCAGGCTGTTAGGAGCTCGCTGATCCTGCTGGGAGGTTATTCATGATCCCCTTCCTCTTTTTGTTGTTGTTTGTCAATACAGAAGACTGCAAACATCTTGAATTCCCTGTAGTTCCGTTGCTAGTTTTGGAGAGGAGATAGAGCCCTAGCTTAGCAAGGCAGCCTTGCCCAATGTAAACAGTTATTTCAGAGAAAGACCCCGAGTCCAGGTTCTCCAACTTGCTCTAGTTTCCCAGCTGACTCAGGAGAAATTGGTTTCAACTGATTGCCTCTGGCTCATCCCAAACATGTTACAGGCTAATAGGGCACCTCCCTGGCACACGGCTGTTTCTCCACCATTTGTAATGACTTGCAGATGTTGGAGTGATTCATAACAGCTGGGGTTATGGCGTGGCCGGGTGGAATGGGGGCGTGGGGTGCCTTCACGGCTGTATCAAAGCCACGCTGCTTCTGCTTGAAATGGCCTTTTAATCAGGCAGCCTAGAGATGAAACGACAGGATCAATGCAACTTGGGGCTGAAACAGCTTATTGCAGGAAACTGCTCCAAAGGCATTAGCGAGCTATCTGCAGGCCCCGAGCAGGACTGAGGCTTTGATACCTTGCTGCACTGCTAAACCACACAGGAAACAGGCTGCAAGCCCTGCAAGGCTCACAGGAGAGATGCAAAAATTGCCTGTAACAACTAATTGAAGAGGATACTGGTGGTGGAACATAGAGGAGGAGAATTATCAATAAAAACAATAACCCAGGAACCTAGCAGCAGAAAGGAGGAGAAAGAGAAGGGATCTCCCTTGGTTACTAATGGCTGTCTTGCTAAATGTGCTCCTGGAGCATGCTGAGATGCTGAAGTCATGAGGATGGTGTGAAGCTGTGACAGAGATAAGAGATGTCTACAGTCTATTAATGACTGATTCCCTACCAGTGTAGCTGCAGGTGGTCATTAATCAGAGAATACTTCAGAGCAGGGAGGGATTTGAAAGAGCATAGGTCACCATTCAGAGACAAAGGTGAGCTGGTGGCAAAAGCAAATTAGCAACGGATGTGTGCATGCATCTCCATAAGGAGGACTGTGTTAATGCAGAGCTGGAGGGGAGGTGCTGTTACCAGCTTTGTTCCCTTTCTGGTTGCAGGGAGCTGCTCCCCGCCATGGGACAGGGATGGGCGAGATCCCTGCGGCCTCTCCGTGGAACCTGGAGCTGGTCTAAGGTCAAGATGAGGGATCCAGCAGAGAAGAGAGAGATCTTCCCCTGGGGCTCATCTGGCGGGGGTATCGCCATGGCATGGGCCAAGGTACGGCACTTGTAATGTTTCTAGAAGGAGTTTCAAGTCCGAGTGTACCCCACTGAGGTAGCCCCCTGGCCAGCAGCTCTGCGAATGGACTGCACAGAGCTTGGAAAATAATGAGAAGCCACAAGCAAACTCGGAAGAAAATGGCTTAAATAAAGGCACTTCTGCCAGTTCTGCCCATTTCCTCCCATTAGAGTCTCCTCAGACACAGGAATATGCCTGGTTTACCCCCAAAAAAATTATTTTGTCCTGTTGCTATCTTACTGTTACAACATTTTCAATTCAGACTGTGTGGTAAGTCCTCAAAGGCCCACTCCTGAAGTCAACAGGAAGAAAACCCAGGCTTGAGTGAGAAGCGGCTGTGGGCTGCAGTGCAAAATTAATCCCAAGGATTAATTTTGAATTTAGGTCATGAAAATGCCTCTATCTTTTGACTGTAATTTCTCTAATTTTACCTCATCTCCAGAAATATCAAAGTCCTTAAAAATCTTCTTAAGTTATTCTTTCTTGATGTTGAAGAGAAACCTCGTGGCTTCAAACTCATTAAAATCAATCATATTATCCCCCTCTACATCCAGCAGTTGAAGGGCAGGTCCTGTGTGCTGGTGGATGAACTGCTTTTCAAGATGGTTCTGTTTTGGGGCAGAAAGGTTTAGAAACAGATGATAAGCACCGATTTCCTGCTTGGAAAGAATACATGGAATACCAACGGGTGTTCGCGTCCAGAGAATAAAGGTGACCTCCCGCTAGTTGCGCCCGCAGGAAATACCAAAATCCTGGTGCTTCCTGCCATGGAGCCACGCGGGAGCAGGCGGCTGTTGCCGGCTGGGTTTGGGCTGCGGGTGTGCTGGGGAGAGCTACCGACAGCCAGCCAAGCTCCAAGGCTGCTTTGTGAGGTCCTTTCCTATCCCTCCCGTGTGCAGAATGACTTGCAGGGCTATGTCCCGCAGTTGGCTCCTCTCCTTCCTCCCCGAGTCCTGCAGGCAGCAGCCCCAAGCGCTGGCCCTCAGCTGGGTGCCTGGTCCAGAGCGGAGCTGCAGGACGTGTCCAACAGCAAGATGAGCTCTGGGGGTAACCCTGGCTTTACCACCCCTCTCCCTCACTGCAGCCTGCTGTCATGGCTGCTTTTCCCTGAAAAGGCACTTCCCCAGCCTGGGCTGTAGGTGATGCCAGGGAGGCTGAAGAAGGGCATCAGCACGTGCTGCACCTACAAGCTAGCAAGAACTGATGGGTGAAAACAGATGCTTTGCTCTCTTCCCCACAGGCAGACACAGCCGAGGGCTTGTTTTTTGGAGCGCTAAGATGGACAACCTGAGCTGGGAGGAGTGTTTAGATGGTTTCTACCTTGCAAAAGGTTCAGGGGTGGATTTATGCCAGAGGAACAAGGTTGGTATTAACAGGGGGACTGCTCATTTCCCTGCTCTCCTTTTCTGTGCAGCAGCATAGACCCAGGGACCCTCTCCATCCCTTGTAAATCCTTTACTCATCCATGAGTAAAGATCAGCTCCAGTGAGCTGATCCCTTTACAGGGGTGTTGGATGGTGCAGATGTCCCTGTACCAACTCCAGGACCTGCAGGGTACACACACACACCTCATGGGACGGGAGGATGCATGCCACCATGTAGAACTCATTAAAGCAAATTCTTCCTCTCGCATGTCGGTCCAGCAAGTCGAACAGCAGCATGATCTGCTCCTTATTCAGGTCGGTCACATAACGGAGAAAGCAATAAAACCGCAGATGTGGAAAACAGTGAGCTCTCAGGCATCATCTGCACAAAGCCGAGAGCAATAATTAGCAGGATTTATTTTATTTTAAATGCCCACTGCTCCCAGACACGTTGCACAGGCAATTAAAACACAGGGGCAGACAAGAGATACTGTTCAGAATTAACAGAACAGTATTAATAAGATGGCCTGATTTATGAAAGGGACATATGTGATTTCTGCACAGAAGGCAACTTTGAAGTGCTCATAATTTTCTGTCGTCTTCTTTTGTACCCTACCCCTGGAGGAAAAAAGGACTTTTCCAACAAACCAGAAATATGGGAATAGACTGAAGAACTGCAGGCGGGAGGTGGGGAAGCTGTGAACCAGCAGGCGGCGGGGTTGCAAACAGCCTCATGTGGAGGACACTATTGGCAAGAAACCCACCTGCTTTCTAACACAGAGCACGATCGGTTCATGGAAAGGATTACATGATGAGGTTGCTGCAGTACTAAGGAATTAGCTTCAGTGAGCCAGAAATCCCCTCTTGCCCTGTGTTCTGGCATCTCGCTTGCACAGCTGTAAAGATCTCTTTTATGGCTGGCCTGGGTTTTTCCTATGTCGATTATCTGCTCATTGTGCCAGGACCTGGTTATCATGTTTGTACAGTACTAACAAGCCTGTGGCTTTGCATGCTGCTGGGATGCAGAGGACGATAAAACCGTAAAATCAAACAGGTTTCATAGGCTCTTGGACCTTTTTCTGTCTCACAAACAGGGAAGGAGGCAATGGAAAGGGGAAGGGGAAAGGAATACCTTCGATGTGAGCTGAAAATGTACCTCAGTGGCTCTGCATGGTCCCCTGAGCCGTACATATTTCAGAAGCCGATGCAGGAGTAGCCAGGCCATGTAACCTTCCAGAGCAGCCGGGGCATGACAGAGCAGGGAGGACATGGTGATATATGCTGTATCTGAAAGCTTTCTGGGGTATTGCCAAGCACTTGTGTTAACCAAGCTGCTAGTTAATTAGTATTACGGAGTGCTGTGTTTGTTGTAACATCTGAAGTGCAATATTTGTAATGTCTGTGATCTCTGGTTTTAAATCCTAAGCAATGCAGCGTTCTGTGTCTCTCTTTTCAAAACATTACAAAGGGCCTGTAATTTTAGAGCATTAATGCCAATCCCATTTTTAGAAGTACTTACTGTTCAGGTAATTCTTTCGATGAACATCCAGGAGCTGGAAATACTCTGCCAGTGCCGCAGTATTTCTTACTGACAACAAGCAGTATACTTCATCTAAATGCAGATGCTGCAGAAAACACCCAGATTTCAGCTTCACCTCGGTTGGCCGTGGAAGATCAGCAAAACAGAATTAGCGCCATGGCAAAGACCCCTCACAGAAGGAAAATTCTGCCCTAGAACCAGACGCAACCTCCATCCCACAACTTCAATGCTTTTTGCACATTTTCAGGAATTCCACTCAGATGGGGAGGCAAAGGCTCCCCTTCCATTCAGCCTTAAAGGATAATAGGTACTAAAATCAAGTGACAGAAATTATTTTTACAGTGCTCAAGAGCATTAAATCTGATTAAAATGTGCAAGATAGTACGGACTTAAGGATTTACTTTAGACTGTAATGCAAATGTCAACCTCAGACAAGTGGTACCCCGAAGTGTGTTGGTCCGTGCTGAGGAGGTCCAACGTAGCAGCCACTGCAGGGCTTTACTGTTCCTCTTAGCCAGGGCTTTGATGCTTCTCGTTTCCAGTACCTGACAGTGTCCTGTGCAATGTGTCTGGGAGCTCTAGCTCAGAGATGGCTGCTTTTGAATGCTCAATTTCTTGTTCAAGTTA
>NW_008824283.1:1578488-1580996 GCF_000699105.1 Pygoscelis adeliae | reverse complement strand
CTTATATAAAGTGTTTATCGCCCATTCCTTTTCCAACCCAGAATAAGTCCAATCCAGCACAGCAATAATCATTGAAAGCGTTCTTTATTCCTTACCCCTAACCGACACCAGGAATACTACTACTAAAATCAAACTCGACCGGCTTACTTTGGTCGACAGACCCTCGTAACCCAACACTTAAAATGCGGAGCTGTATGTAGTCTTGCGGTCAGGTCAGCAGTTTCTTCTGCTTGGGTCGTAATGCTGAGCAAGAGCTCAGCTCTGCTAACGCGTGCTGCTGAGGACTGTGCTGACTCTGAGAGGTCGTAGTTAACGCAATGGTGATGCTCGTAACCATCTGTCCACAGAATCATGGGTGTTCCCAGGAGCTTGGGGCAGATTTGCAAAGTTTTTTGCATTTCTGGAGTTTATATTCTCTTTCTCTCATTTATCACTTGAGAAATGGTAAGAAGAAGTAATTCATCGGTAGATAATTAACCTGTTTGCTGACTTGGTTTGACACCTGTGAGCTTTCTGCAAGAAATGGGTGGAAGGAATTAAAGAGAGAGCAAATCTGCTTATAGGGTATCAAGCGCTGGATAAAAAATGCCACAGCCCTCAAAATGCTGTGCTGAATCAGAGTTGCTCAGAAACTTTCGAAGGGGTAACTTGAGTCCGCAAAATTTATGCCAGCAGAGGTATCACCTCTCTGAGCCCCGATCTGATCAGCCTACCCTCAGACAGTCTACAGGGCGTAGGATTTATCTTGGATTCCATACCTTTACAGCACCTGATAAGGACAGATATCCCAATACGTGCCCACAGCTCTTGTAGGGGCAATTACAAAGATGACGGAGTCAAACGCCTTATCAGGGAGGCAGATGACAGAACAAGGGGCGATGACCACAGGTAGCAGCTTGGGATGTCCGGCGGGACATTAGGAAAAACCCTCCCCCAGGATGGTGATGCGCCCTGGAGCAGGTAACCCCGGGAGGTCATGTCTGCTCCATCCTGGAAGGTTTTTCAAGACTCAGCTGGACAGATTGCTGTCTGACCTGGTCCAGTGCTGGTGACACTCCTGCTCCAAGCGGGAAGCCGGCCTAGATGATCTCTGGGGGTCCCATCCAAGCAATGTTTCTATGGTTGTGTGCAATGCCCAGATCCCCTAGTACAATAAAGTAAAAATGCTACTAAGAATGATAACTTTAAAAAATGATAGCTAAAACACTGGAAAAATTGAGATTAAAATATGAAATTTTGAACATAGTTGCTCTGGTTCTGTTCTATTCTGTTCTTACTCCAGTATTGCTAAATCCACACATTATACCAGATCAGATCCAAAACCCATGAAGTTAGGTGAAAAAAAGTGCTCAGTGATTTTCACCTTCTTTCCGTTTCAGGGATATACTTGGGTTGCATTTTCAGTTTGTTTTTCCTACAACTCAGTGGGGAGAAGGGAAGAAGTAGGGGAACACAAAACTTTCTCCAAAAAAAGCAGCTGAAATTCTCGTACAGACATAAATTTCTGGGAACCAGACTTTTAAATAGTATTTCAAGCATCAGTATCTATGGGGAAATTCCCGATAGAAATGTGAGGGCTGATCATACCAGGATAAACCCAGTTTTTCCTTAACACCAAAGACAGGGAGAGGCGACAATCAGCCCCCATGCTCTAGGGTATAATATATCAGGGAACTAATGAGAAATCACCGAGCCCAGATGTTCTCAAAGCAAGAGCCTGTGCTGAGTTTCGCCTGTGTTACACCTCAGGATGGAGTGTGCAAACGCACCCCCTCCCGTACCTCCACCCTCGGCTCCTTAACGGGACATGTATACGGGGCAAAATACACGTGCTGGTGTGAGCGGTGCTGGTATCACTGAGGTTTGCCCGGACAACCATTTACCACTAAGCCTTCTGTTAAAAACAGAGATGTTGTCAGGCATGGCTGCACCATCGGGTATCTCCCCTAGATGTCCCTATTTAATACTTGATTTCAAGCCGGTTTTTCAGAGTTTTTGAAGTTTTGCCAGGGAGAGGACGCAAACCTTCACACTTGACACCACTTGGGTCACATCTTCTCTAGAACAAATTCATGGCGGGTGCCCGTGGTGCCGATACACTCGAATTCCTGCTACTGGGAGTTTTTAAAATATTTGTGTTTGGCTATTTTCACATGAGATGAACTGGGGGAAGAAGGAAACGTCCCTCTGTTGCCAAGGCAGTTTAGGATTATGTTTTTACACTGGGAGATGTGTCCCTCTGCTCGGCCCCCGGCAGCGCAGCCCCTGAGGCGAAGCACAGCCCGTGCGGGTGCTGTTGGCTCGCCCCGCTCCGTGTGCCAGGCTGCGCAGGCGGGAACACGACCGCAGCCGCTGAGGAGTTCCAGACCTTTCCTCCCGGGCCTTCGATGTTACTTGTGTTTAATACAAGTCGTACCACCGTCCTCTGGTGCTCCGGCCCTCCTGCTGTGTGCTGGGGGCGTGGGGGGGTGGCAAGGAGATACGCGACTCCCCGCCTCGCTCAGGGGG
>NW_008824283.1:1563071-1577572 GCF_000699105.1 Pygoscelis adeliae | reverse complement strand
GGCGGAGCGGGCGCGGAGCCGCAGGGCGTGCGTTACGGTCCTCAGCGCTGGTATTTTCATCCCTTCCCGGCCTTGCAAGTCCTTTCTGAACCCCCCCCCCCTTTTTTTTTTTTTTTCTTTTTTCTTTTCCCCATAAATCGCCAGTTTGTGGAGCGATGCTTTTGTAAGGCGACGAGGTGTTCCTTGCCAAGCCTGGCGGTGCAATGAATGGAGGGAGATTTCTTGGAAGTCTGCAGTCCCGGGGCTGCCTCCAAGTTTTGCAAGCCTCCAGGGGTGACATTATTTGTATTCCTGTGGTCCTCGCCGGCAGGAAACTTAGACCAAGAAGAGGAGCCCAGCTCCTTAAGAGCGGGGACATGTCCAGTGCTATGAATGTTTAACCTTTACGTTAAAGGACTGGGGTTTTAAAGGCCAAATACTCACTGTACTTTGCACTCCAAAGCACCAGCGTTCTTGCTGTTGCTGGCTCTGAAATACCCCGGTCTCCTGTGCAACAGTTGAGAGAGGAGACTTTTGCTTGGGGCTGGCTGGGGGAGCAGGTTGGGGATCCAGCTTCCCTGGGCGGCCTGTGTTACATACCTAGTTTGGAACTGGGGTTGTGAATTAGCTGTTTGGCAGCTGGTTTTTGGTGGTCTCGTTAGATCGTTTAACAAGGTGTTGCCTTTTCAGAATTGAGAAAGAAGTTGTACCTGAAGAGAAGGCCAGGAAGGGAGCTGGTTGGTTGCAGGTCAGGATGGAGGTGTTTTACCACAGTGTCCTGGGATTTGCTATTTTCACATGAGATCTCCATCGTGTTGGAAACTCTCTATAAAGTGAAAGCTCTCTATAAAGTGAAACTCTCTAAAAAATCAGGCTGTGAGTATCCATTGAGTAGAAGTCTTTGGTGAAGGATCCTTTCTTCTAATAAAATGGAATTCCTTCTGAAAGTAGCACCAGTAGCAATCAGTGCTTCTGTTACCAGTTTACTTGGCGTTGTGCATTGGAAACCCATTTGTATATAGCAACGTTCTCTCTTCTCCTGGGTAATTATTTGTTTATATTTTCTTAGGTTTCTCATGCGATGATAGGAATTAGGTAAACGCTGTAAAGTAAGTTAATAGGCTTCTGAGACAAATGAAAACTTAGAAAGGATTTAAATCAGTTATTCTTCTATTTTAAATGTGTATAACGTATACAAAGTAGATAACTTCCAGAATAAAGCTACTTTGTAAGTGGCTGGTTTGGTTTTTAAGTCCGTTATCGTATCTGAATGCCTCTGCTATTAACTCCAGCCTCACACCAATAATAAAATTATCAGAGTAACTTTATATACTGTAAGCTAAGGGTGTCAGCCTGTCAGATAGTAACATCTCCAACTACTTCCATCTCCTTTGACCCCCACTTTGACCCAAATGAGAACGTGGATTATAGTAAATGACACGGTGAAGACCGTGTGTTTATAACCAGAAGTTCACTCTGTCTGTAACTAGTATATTCAGGCAACTGCCTGCTTTTGAGATGTTTAACAGAGTTGATCAGGGAGTAGGGGTTAATGTTGTGACAGAAACCAAAGGGCTATCTTATTCTTTTTACTAAAGTTTTAATTCTCCATCTTCTTTGATCTCTTCTCTGCCTGTTCTCCGTCCTGGTTGGCGAATGGATATGGTTGGTTTTCGAAGAGTTCTCATGCAAGACTTTGTTTGTTTGTTTAAGAATCCCAAATTATTTGGGTGCCACGTTATTATAAAGCCTTATTTTAGATAATAGCCAGTAGCGTTATTGCAGAGATGTAGTTTCCTGCCATGCTAAGATTTAACTTGCATATTGTCTTCCTTTGTTTTTCTAAATCTGGAGCGCTACCCGAGGTGGTGATGCATATAGGATGGAGATGTGAAAGAAGAGGCTTGCCCTCTTGTTCTGCTCGGCTGCCAAAAAAGTCCCAAACAAACCAACCCGCTTGTGCGCAAGGAGAACATAGGTGGCCAAGATGCAATGAACAATTTTCATCATTCTCTTGAAGTCACTTTAAAGTCAATTTGCCCTTCACACAAAAGCGATCATTTAAAGCAAGTCAGAGTGTTTGTATGGCCGTGAGAGTTTCGGGAAGTTTGAATGAAGTTCCTGCCTCTCTTCCGCCCCTTTTCCACACACAGAAGTGCAGGGAGATGATATAATCCGCCTGCGCCTGCATCCTGCCCTACCCACCATATGTTGTACTTGCTCCAAAGAGCCCGTCGTCCCTGAGCAGTGCAAAAGGACGGTATTTGTACACTGAGTAGTCTGACCTGGGAAAAATTTAGATGTGGACAGAAGAAAAAATGTGCTCGTTCTAGTAGGTTTTGGTTTTATGACACCAAGTTTGAGCAGGAGGAAGGATGGCTTGGCTGTGTAATGGTTTTGCTGGGGAGTGTTAACTGCCCTGCAGATCACTGTCAGGGAGCTGTGTCTTGGACTCCTCATGCGCTCAGCTGAGCAAACTTGAACCAGTTTGACACAGCATTTACAAAAGTAGAACAGGCTTGATTTAAGTATATATTAATTAAAAATAATCAAATCTATAGTGGAGCCTGAAATGTATACAGCAGTCCTTAAGAAATCTGCAGCCAGTCGAAACTACTGGGATTTCCCTATTTTTATACAAAGACTTTTTTTCAGCAAAAGAGGATCTGATTGTATGAGGAAACAGTGAAATGTGTTGCAGAGGGTAATGAAGCTGAAAAGTAGGGAGGGGGTGGGGAGAAACTGTTTCTTTCTAGCTCTCGTTCTCTTTATGTCTTGGTTTTGGTAAGTCCAGCGGGTATGATAAAGGAAGCGATAGCAGCCCACAGATAGCAACGCACTGCGTGCCAAATACGCTTTGTTACCCACCTCATCCAAAGCTCATTAAATCGATGATCTTACATCAGTCATTAGGCCAGCGGTTGGGAGCTGTGATCGGTGTGTGCTAGCCTGGGAAGTCTGCAGCACCTCTAGGGTTGTGGGCATATAACAATACAAGTTCCTAACTCAGACCCTTTCCAAACACCCTTAAAAAAAGCAGAGTTATTTTTCTTCAAAAACGCCTAAGATACAATTCATAAAATGTATGGCTGTGGCTTTAGTGGTTCTCCCTCCCTGTTTGCGTGTGCAGGGAGGGAGAAGTGGCAGTGGCACCGCCGTGAGCTGCTTTGCTGAAGGAAAGCCGTGCTGATCTGGCGGCCTTGCAGATGCTCAGAGCGAAGCCAGCAGTGCAGGCTGCCGTGGGCTGTATGCTGGGAGCCGCTGAATCACATCTCAGTCCTGCAAAACCCATTAGTTGGTGCAGTATTTACTCTTGCAGGTAGTTGCATTAATGTCCACGGGAACAGATATGCAAGGGCTCTTCTGGGCACTGAGAATTCACGAGCTAGCAGGGGATGGACTTGATCTTACAAAAGCGTGGGCTCTGCTGGGAGACGCCCTGGGGCTCACTGCCTTTCTCATGGTGGGATTGTTTTGCTGTGCTCATGCCTCTTGTGAAATGCTATCTCCGCTTCCCAGTGCGTGCTGATGGGGACGCTGGCTCCGATAAGGCTTTCTCCTCGCAGGGTGGGGACAGGCTGTCCCCTGGGGGAGCATGGGCTGCCGTGCTGCCCGCAGTGTGGCGGAAAAGGGGTTTGTTCACTTGAACTTGCCTTCAAACGGCTCTTCGTGCCGGCTCCCAGAGAGATAACGCTGAGCCCTGTGCCACAGCAACTCATAAGCGTGCCTTTTATGTTGTTGTTCTCCTTTCTTCTTAAGATACATCTTAAAAGCGAATTTGGGTTATCTGATCTATTATGGCGGTATTAGCGTTGTACATGCTACGGACTATAAATGCTCTGTTTTGAAATTTGGGTAATAAAAGACTAATTGTTAAATGTTGTGCAGCTGCCTTATAAGCCTGGCTTTCACAGCGATGGGCCCGTTCGAAGTCACGAGACCGTCCCTGTCACTTGCAGACCTCCCTCTGCTCGCCAGCCAAACCTACACCGCTCTGGTTTTGCATGAGTTGGCTCAAGTGACTAGGGCTCAGCTCTTGTTGGTTTGATTCATGAGGGATATAACATGTAATCCCTGGAAAGGGTGTCACAGAGAGATGCTAATCTGCTGGGTTAGCTTAAAAAAAAAAAAAAGAGAAAAAAAAAAAGGAGGAAGGAAAAAAAAGGGGGGGGGGGGGAGCTTAAGTTGATTGTAACTATGGCCACAAAAAAAAAAATTAAAAACCCATGGTAAGATCAAATTATGGCCTTGTCCCTTAGAATAGCTGAAGGTTTTTCTTAAAATGTTTCAGCTGGGGAGAGAAGAGGAAGGGGAAGACACCACTCCTTTACATATAGAGCAGTGGCCCAACAGTATTAAACCTGGTTGAACTTTAAACTTGATATTCACTTTAAACTCACTGAAACGTGTGATTCTCTGTCCCTGCTGAAGTCCAAGTGAAGCTTGTCCTGCACTCTGCAGAGCCACGGCTGTATCTGTGTGGCAGGGAAGAGGGATAGCTCTCGATGGCCTAAATATTTTGATAATGACTTCAGTGTCATGGCCCGGAGCTTGGCAATGCTGCTGACAGTGGGAGCTGTGGGCAGCTGCATGGAAGAGAAAGCTTAGATGAGGGCTTTGAGCCTTTCACCCTCAAGCACGTGGCAATCGTTGTTTCTTAGAAAAATCCCTGCCCGGCATGTCTCACAATTTTTTTTTTGTGTGTGTTTTTTTTTTCTTGAGTGTGCAGTTTCCTTGGAAAAAAAATGTTCTTTTTATCATCCTCGGGGTGCTGCTGTCTGTAAATCTCAGGTTCTTCTTACGGGTCTCAGGTCAAACCCACCCCACTGCCACACCGCATGGTTGGGGGTCCTCGGGGGGGCTCTGCCTGCGTGCAGTGGATTGCGGTGCTGCCCTCCCATCCACCAGCACTGCCAGCCTTGCTCAGCCTGAAATCCTGGGTGAAAAGGAATTCAGCTATGAAGAGCAAAGTCACTTTAAAAAATTCTTCGAAATAATAGGTAAATTTTTAATGAACTTGCCCCTTGAAGGTGGCGGGGAGTGGTGGCACACCTGTTGGTGTACCAGGGTTAAGTCCTGCAAAACACGGGCATGGTGAACTGCCGCCCTGCTCAGTGCAGCCTGTCTGGTTCAGCGGCTGGGCCTGAGCACGTGATGGTTGCCAGAGCTGCTTTGCTCCCACTGAAAAGGGAAGAGTGCAGTCGTATTTAGGAGCGGTGTCTGTGCATGCTGCCTCTGGGACATGTGGTTGCAAGGGGCAGCGTGCCCCTTGGGAAGAGCGATGGCCCTAGTGCTGCTGGAGTTGGATTAACTGGCTTCTGTCTCCTATGGGTTTTGTTGACTTGGCTATAGAAAAGCACCACGCTTCCACCCTCTGAATGTCCGCTCTTCAAAACAGAATGTTCTTCCCATCCAACACGTGGAAACCTTCCTGACGTACTCCCTTCTCGTGCAATTCCCTGATCACCTACCTGTATGTCTGTCCTTATGGCTCGTGTCCTTATTTAACCAACCGAAATATTTGTGTGGTATTTCAGTAGATGAGAGAGACAGTGAAGGAAGTTATGCCCCAGCAAAGCCAGCTGATGTTGGTGGACCTCAGTGCTTGCATCTGTTGGCATTGTTGAGTTGCTGCCTGCCCTGCATTTCTCTCTTGACAATCACAGGCGTGCTGCTGGGGTGTCCTCCCTGGGCAGGCTTGTGCTATGGAGATAGCAAAGGTCTGATCAGTTTTTTTATTTTTCTACAAGGGTCTTGCTTATCTGATGCTTTTCTAACCCAGTGTGAAGGGACTGACAGACAGACATGCATACTACCACTGCCCATCTAAGCCCTGTTCACTGCTCAGTCCTTAGCTCTCTATGTACCAAATTGGTTGCAGAAAGTTGCTACGAAACTCAGAAGTAGTTGCATGGCTTTCCCCCCCCATTTTAATGTCTTTTTCAATGTTGTGGCATTGACTGAAGACCAGGGCAGGAGTGCTTCACTTGGAGCACTGCACTCTTCCAGGGGACCAGTGTTTGGAAGGATGTCTCATGCTTCCAAGCTCTAGGTCTATGTAGGCTGAAGATGTTGGATCCACGTAGATCTTTCCTTTCTTCAAACCTTGCATGGGTTTTTGTTCATCTCTCGCTCGTGCCAGAACCACGAGGTCAGCTCAGCTTCTGTAGGTGGGTTATAGTGTGACATACCAGCAAAGAAGCCTCTTGTCTGCTGCTGTGTTTGGGTGCAAGGGCTGAAGCTCTGTGTGGAGCTTTTCTGCTCCTTGACTAACGTACTGCTGCTTGGGCTTATTGCCTCTCACCCCCTTCTGCTGGGCCGTTGCTGAGCTTTTAAGGCAAGAAAAGGTGCACGTGCCATGCTTTGGTCACACTTTTTTTGACACATGCACATAGAAAAGAAGTCGTTGGCCATAGCTTGAGCTCTCTGGCGACGTTACTTTCCCTTGCCTCTAGCTTGTAAACCCAGAGGAAGGCGTTTCTGCATTTTCTTAACTAACGCTTTTCATCTCGTTTCGCAAGCCGCTTCCACTTCCCCCTAGCCCTTGCAAAAGTGTTGCCACAGCTGCCAGAGCAGCAGCGCTGGCCCAGCCCAGTGGGGTCGGAGCCCTGCCCGACCCGACGCCTGAGGGACGAACCTCCACGCAGGCTGCTGTGTGCGCCGGGAGCTGCTAGACCAGGGCTGTGCCAGCCTTACTGCTGTGCCCGTGCCCATTTGTCACCACCTGCCCTGCTGGCTGGTACCAAGGGCTGAATTCAGCATTTCCAAAAAAACCCAAACCAGGCCCTCGTGTATGGTGACAAACTGAAGGTGGCTCTAGGGGGCTTGTGGGGCACGGAACTCATTTGAGCTCCCATTGATTATTTGACAATAAGATGAGCACTGGCTCGAGCCCGTCTGTCCTGTGTTTGTTTAATGCAGGCAGCTCAGGCGAAGTTCATCAGTAGGCAGTTAATCATTACGTAATCCCTGAGAAATACCTAAGCGAGCAGTTGCTCGCATACAAAGACACGCAACAGGAATATGGTGCATGGGGGGGCAGAAGTCAGAACTATCAACCCCCAAATACAGCATCCACTGAAAGCAGCGGGCTTTTTACTCCTGGTTCTCTAACTCAGCAATATCTCGAGCATCAGCTCTCCTGGTGTGGAAAGAAGTCTTACAAGGATGGGAAGAGTAGCTTACACCAAAAACGTTGTGGCACGATATGGCAGACCAGCTTAAAAAGGATCATCCCTTGGCTTGGGAAGATACTGTGAGCAAGCAAGCCTAGACGAAGAGATCGGGGTGCTCTCGGTGCTAGCTCTCTTCTTTCTACTAGTGAGTGAGAGTTCACGCAGGGTTTTCCTCTGCCTCACCTAGAAACTGGCCATGCCTTCGGCAGCAGTCCTGCCCGAGGAAGGACTGAACAATCCAGCCTTCCGGTAATGTGTTCTTTAAAGGCTTAAAATAGTTCCTGCGTTTGTCACAATCTGGATTTCACAGTAGCTCCAAGGGTGAGTCACAGGCAAAGGCCAAACAGCCTCTTCTGTCACCTGAACAGACACCTCTCACCCCTTAAATCCATAAGCTGAGCAGTAGTTTCTCTACGCCTCTGCCTTCTAGGAGTAATCCTACTCATCCCCTATTCCCTGGTATTCCCAGCGTGTTTGGCAGTAGCATGTCCAGCGCCCATCTTGCTCCAGAGGACTCTGGCAAGATCCTTTGCTTTGTATCCTGCTTGGCTGCTGGCGTGGCTTTCTGGAAGTGGTTTACTGGATAACTTTTTTGATGTGTTTTCTTTTGTGGAATGTGTGTTCCGTTCCTGTTTCTGCATAGACTTGTCAGCCGTGGTCTGTGCGGTGCATTGATTTGCACAAAGGCTGGTAGTGGCCATAAGGGCTTTTCAGGTTTTAAATGCCAAGACTGTAATGAATGTAACTGTAGTTCTGCAGCACATCCCGGGCACTATGCTGGCAGCTGTCTGCTCTATTTTTTTTTTGGTGCTAATTAGCACTCCAGGGACAAATTATCCATGGCATTAAAATGCCCAGGAGTGGAGGAGCTAAAAGATGGAAATGGATGCGTGCTTTTGACTGACCAGCTATAGGCCATAGACCGGCATCAGACAGCTTCTGTTCTTGCGATCTTACCATCTGGGTGGTTCTTTCACTTCTGTCCACAAATTTCACTGGAAAAAATTGGAAACACCATGAATTCCTCAAAGGCTGCACATTTAGGGGTGTTTTACCTGAGAACTGAACGTCTCTCCCTATCTCTGCATTCTCTACATGGACTTTTGCTGGGTTGGAGACCCTGTAATTAGGCTGGGGTTTGCAGAAGATTTTGGATTTGTAGTTCAAACCGTGTATTTTGCAGGATTGCATTTCAAATGATGTGGCTGTCTAACAAACTCCCTGTTGGTGAGTCAACCTAGGGTGCTTTCTTGATAGTTCTTGGTTTTCTTCTTTCCTCTATATCATTGTCTCTTCCTTTCTTTGGGATTTAAAGACAAACAAAACACCCACCATGAGAGAAGTTTTCATTTCCCTTTCTGCAAGGTGAGGGCATGACCCCCAGTGGAGCTCAAGGTAGAGGTGAAGCTGCGGAGAGGCTGGTGGCAACCCTTCCCTCCCACAGCTCTTGGAGAGCGAGCAGCAGATGCTGCCTCTTCTCAGCTTGGTGCTGTGTGTACCCTTGCTGTGAAAGGCGTCATCCAGGCCTGCAGGTTACAGACTTGGAGATGCTGGTTCCTTCTGCATAATTGCTAGCTTGGCTTTTTGAGGTCAGAGCGGGCTGTGTTTTGCTTTGTGCTAATGTCTTGGGGCAGACTCTGATCTATTGTACAAAGATAAGCAGAAATCAGGAAAGGGCTTTAAACCCTAAAGCATCATTTCATGCCTGGGATGTCTGAAACTGGCTCCCAGGGCTGGCAATGTAAGCATTTGGCCTATTTAGGATCCAAACAAACCTTCCTGGAAGAATATCTCTGTTGTAATACATTGTATGCAGGAAAATACCAGCAGAGAAGCTGAAGGAAATTGCCAGATGTGAGTTACAGAGAGACCGCCCAGCGTCCTTGGCCAAAATCTGCCCCTGCCTGTACAAATCTGGCTTGCTGTGAGCAGCTTTTGGAGCTGGCTGGCTGCTATGAGGGGCTGTGATGCTGCCGTGTGCCTGATGGCAGGCAGCTGCCATTCCCAGGAAGGCTGCTGGGAAAGTGGCTGTAGCCTGGTGTCAGGGCTGGAGGACAAGCAGATGGAGAGAAAGGGAAGGTGGAGAAATGGGCAGAAGCTCCTTGTATTTCCAAAGCTCTTGCAATGACAAACATGACTTGCTGAGCTCAGTTCAAGAGTGCCCACACCAGCCGGTGTGCATCTCCCTCCATCTTGTATGGTAGAAACACTACAGACTTGGTTTGGGTTCAGAGGGGCCATGGACAACTCAGGAGGGGATGAGCTGTCCAGCCTGTCCAAGTGTTGGTCCTCTCAAAGGCAGCTGTGTGGGGCAACCAGTCTCCTCTCCACACTACGGTGAGCCATGCCGGAGGAGATTAATTTTCCAAAATCTCCTACTGACCTCATGGTCTCGGGTCCCCTTCCTACTTCAGCTTCTTCTGCCGTCCCGTGGGGTTGTGGGGCATTTTGGTCCCTTCTGGGAAGTGCTGTGAGTGTGCTCAGTTGTAGCAGTGACATTATCACAGAGCCATGGAAAGTACAGGGCTCGTGCCCACACCATCCTGAGGCATGCCTGCCTGTGTGAGCTTGCTGTTCCATGTTCTTGCATTATGAGTTCGTGATGTCCTGAGCTGACTTCTCCTTGGAGATGGTGGTCTCACTGCTGCTGGTGAGACCGAGCGGTGCAACCTCCCTGTGCCAGCTGGCCTGGCGGGACATGGGACAGTGCAGTGCTCCTCTCCCTTTGGGGTCGAAGCCCACCTCGTGCAGCTCATGGGATCCCCTCCCACTTCAAGCTGCATCCCCTGCTAGAATGGATAAGGAAATGGAGATGGCTATGGGTATGGAATGGGTAAACACTCTCATTTGCGACAGTCCAAAGTGGTGGAGAAAGGCAGCAGCTAATTCTGTAATGGACGTCTTCAAAGACTGAACGTCAGGCAGGGTGTACACAGGCTCATATCTAGAAAGGAAGCGATTGCTGGGAGTTGCTGGGTTGCTTACCCACTAGTCGTAGGAGTAACGAAAGAGGTCAGGCTGCCACAGTGAACACATGGGCTGCGGTCGCCTCCCCACCTACAGCTTGCAGCCCGGTTTGCAAAACCATGTCCTCCAGCTCAGCATCCAGCACCCCTGCATGCCTGAGCAAGCCTGGGAGGGGATGAGAGGTGGCAGCATAGCTGCCGGGGTGGCTCCCCCGAGGGCAGGGTGGTTCAGACATCTCAGTGGGAGATGGTGCCATGGGGGACTGGGGCACGCTCTGCTCCCAGGTTTTTTCAGGTGCCTGCAGGGCCCCAGCATCCTGGAAGGGCTGAGCTGGCCGGGACCCTGCCAGTAGGAAGCGTGCGATCGCTGACCTCCAAGGGAAGCCCCACCTCTTCTCACAATATTTACTTCCCCTCCTTGGACCTCTCCCAGTGCCATAAGTGCAGAGCAAACACAGTGGGGCACTTCTTGCTCCGATTCAGAAGTGCTGTGCTTTAGCCCGTGCTTGCTCTGCTCTGCATCTCTGCGTGCCCTCCTCTGGGCATCTGGTGGCAACTTGGTAAGAAGCAAACAAACCTGAGCAAAAGAAACCCCCTAACTTCGCCTGAAACCAGCATGAGCTGCTGTCTTGCATTTGGGCAGCGAGCCTAGATGGAAATGGTTTTGTCCCCTGTGGTAAAGACAGAGCTGTCCATGCCAACTCATGAGAATGCAGCAAGTCTTCAAAACCCAGTAGAGACTCAGGGGGGTGCCTTATTTTCCTCCTTCCATTGTATGGTTTTCCCCTTATTCCTTCCCCCTCACCCTGGCCTGTTCCTTGGTACACAATTATACTATCACCTAAGCTATATAAAACTGTTCAGTGGAGCTTGTGGTGTTTATACTAGGAATTAATCCTCCTGTAAGCTCCTGCGTAGGTTTTCCAAACACAGATATGTAAACTACAGAGCGGTAAGAAAGGTCACAACCAGAGCTTGCCCAGCTCTTCCGGTGATAATATCCACAGTGGGACTTTATTCCCTGGGGGAGAGGCAGCCCGGAGTGGGTGTGATGGAAGGAAAATGGGTAATGAACTGAAATCACACCATGGGGGCTCTCCTGTGTCAGTGGGGAGCAGAGCGGGTGAGCTATAGGGATTTCTTCTGTCCCTTCATCTGCTGATACAATGCACTTCTGGGAATGGCGGGGAGCTCCTGAGTCAACAGCTCCCGTTTTGCCCCCTCTCTCCCAGTGTGTGACACATCTCAGTGAAGCCCTGTGTGCAGACTGTCTCGCAAATGCCCTTTTGGTGTTTTGTTGCAAACTTCTAATTTTTGCAACAATTCGTGCAAAGTGCATTTGCAGAATGCAAACTTGCCCTGGCAGTTTTGGGAGAAGCCAATGGGCAATGCTGGGTGGATGATGCTGAAACGGTCCTCCATGGGGCGGCTCCGAGGCTCGCCTGGCACGGCCTGCTTACAGATGCTTGGTTTTAGCCAAGCCTTTCATCAGCTGCCTTTTCCCCATGTGGGATGGGAGCACAAGAGGAGTGGGGTGGTAAGAAACGCGTCTGCAAATGCTTCCCGTCCAGCATTAATAGCCTTTTGCTGGTGTGTGGCACCTACAGGCAGGGCAGCCCCTGTGCAGCTATCGGTGACCCCTTCCTAGGCAGTGAGAGCTGCTTGGGGAAGGGTGTTTGGGGCAGGGGGAGGAGGTCAGCAAGCTGCTAACCCAAGGGTACACTCCTGTGTTGTTGTGAGGAATGGGGAGGGAAAGTCAGCAAAAGTTTTCCAACCGCTAGGACAAAGAGGTTTTGATGGTTTTCAGGTTATCTGGTGAATAAGCTGGTTAAAGGGACTATATAAAATGGAGGGGGCAGCTGGGAGAGCATGTGTAGTATTTTTCTTACTGTGATCTGAAGAGCTCACTAATATACAACACCAGGAATACTGGCCAGTCCTGGGAAATCAAAACGCACGCTTCTCGTTGCCAAGGAGGTGATCCCTCGTTTCCCTTGTGTGTTACGAAAACTGCCTTGCCGAGGGTCCTGGTGAGGAAGGGGAGCGCAGGGGTGTTCGGGGTGGAGACGGTTCACAGCTGTACGGTGAATTTGGTTGGATTGTCTGTGTACTCAGTAATTCTAGTAAATGGAGCTATCACCTATGCTATTATCAGAGAGCCTCTATGCTCTGAGGTTTTCTTGCCTCTGTCATCTTTCTTGTCATGCTATAAACAGTAGGATGCATCTCCTTTTCTAAAAGCCTTTTTCTCCCCGTGATGGGAAATGGTGTGGGCATTAGAGACTGGAGGGAGGAAGGAGGATGCTTTGGCCCCGACACAGCATTCATCCCCTCTGTGAAGCTATGGGCAGGTTTAGGAAGCAGAAATGCATCTGCAAGTTTCCATGCTTGTGTTGTGGCTGGTACCAAGAGTGTGAGTTGGAGGAGCGGGAATTGTGCAAGTACTGTGTGTTCCTGGCTCTCCTCACCTTTGTACTCATGCTGGTTTTGTCTTGCAGGCTAAGAATAAGGAAACTGGTGCTTTAGCAGCTGCCAAAGTCATTGAAACAAAGAGTGAAGATGAACTGGAGGATTACATGGTGGAGATTGAAATCCTGGCGACCTGCGATCACCGGCACATCGTCAAGCTGCTGGGAGCATTTTATTGGGATGGCAAGCTCTGGGTAAGAGGCTGTTGCTGTGTGCGATCTGTACAGCTGTGTGTTTCTCACTCTGCAGAGAAGAAATGGCTAACTTACGGCAAAGCAAAACCTCTGGAGCAGCTTGAAGCATCAGTGTGAGTTAGAAGTGACTTACAAGCTGTGCTCTAATCACTGTGTGATCAGTGCCTGGATTTTCTCCACTTTCTTTGATGAACAAACTGTCTTCTAACTAAAGCTGCTTATTAATAGCCCAGGGAAGATCAAGATACCTTCACTGTGAAGTGAAAACTGGAGTTGGATTCCCCCTCCCCCCCACTGTTTGGAGTTTGTAAAAGTAGAAAATGCAGCACTGATAAGGGCATCTCTTCTACCACTTCAGTCCCTCTTTTGAAAGATCAGATGGAAGGGTAACCCTGTTTTTTTGATTTGTGCCTCATTTTTGGCTCAGCGTCTGTAATACAGAGGCAACTGATAGCAAGAGCTCCGTTTCCCATGGCTGTGGAGGCACAGGGACAGAGCGGGTTAGTGCAACGGCTAGTTGTGCTGTGGCCAGAACAGCAGGTTCCTGCATCTCTTTCCCCTAGCCTGGCAGGTGTGTGTATATATATATATTTCTTTTTTTTTCCCCTGCCTGCTGTTTTCTTTGAGTCCCTGGCAGCAGAGGAAGGTGAGCGTGAAAGGCACCTTCTTGCGTGCTGCCATGGGAAAGGTGCAGGGGGCTGGAGAGGGTGAGGGCATGAACCCTTGTATACTTGCCCTGTGCTAGACTCGAATAACTGTGTGCATGCAGGTGTGCCTGTGTCAAGATAGTGGAAATCAGGTGAATATGAGGATTTTCAAACCCATCTTCTTGGCCAGTTCATCTGCTCCTTCTTGTAACTACTGGCAAGTCAAGGAGTGTCAAAGGGTGCGTTCAGCAGCTCTGTTGCTTTTTCCTTCCTCTTTACAATGCTTCAGATACCTTCCTGGCCTCCCAGGGTAATCTTACTAGAGTTAAAAAAAGAGATCTCAGCTTTTGAGATTTGCATTTGTGTGGGCTGAGCTGCGAGAGCCGTCGGTCCCTGCCTGTCGTGCTGGGGGAGCCGAGGCCAGAGCATGGGCTGAGCCACGGGGCCGTCGCTGGAATAACGCAATCCATGTCTAGTTCATGCCTCAGTTAAGCAATGCTGGAGAGGTACTGTTTTACTGGGCAATGTGTGCTTATTCAGCAAGCACCTTTTGCAATGTCAGCATGGGTCAGTGTCCCTTCTTATTTAAAAATCCATTGGTAAAGCCCCCAACTTCACTGTGACACCCTGCTCAGAGAGCTGCAGTACCCAGCGCTGAGCGCTTCCTTCAGTGCATCTTCTTGCTTCGAGGGAGCTGGGCTGCAAGTTGTCCAGAGACTTGGTATTTGGATGTCTGCTAATCGTGGTGCTGAGCCCTGGGCACGTTAGAGAACAAAGTAAATATGTACCCTTCTAAGGAAGTGAAAGGCAAACATCTCTCCTAGGAGGGGACTCGGGATTTGGGCAGTTTGCAACTGCAGCAAAACTAACCTCGGCAAAATTAAAAAGGCAAACATATACCAAGCTTGGGTGAGAGGTGGGGCCAGTTTATATTCCACCCTGTTCTGTTGTTTTTACCTCCCTGCTCTGTGCCTGCTCTGCCTGAATTTTATATGCTGGCCTTGTTCGTTCTCTCTAAAATGTCAGCCCCCTCCCCTTTCCCCTTCCACCTCCTCCCTGCAATAGGAAGCT
>NW_008824283.1:1553846-1563029 GCF_000699105.1 Pygoscelis adeliae | reverse complement strand
GATCTCCTCGGCTCTGCTTTTGTCTAAGAAGTGCTTTGTAATGTCATATGCTTGCCGACCTACTAAAATTAAACAGACTCTTTGAAGCTACTGGAACAAGAGCCTCCTGTATGAGGCTCTCCCGTGAGGGTAGACGTTACAGCCCCGTCCATTGTTTTGGGGGAAGGATCGTTCTCTTTATTTAATTATTTGAGTGGCATTTGCATTTCATTGCTCAGGCTCTTCTTATTAATGCTGTAGTGTTTTACTGGCTTTGAGGGAAGTAAATAAGCCAGGCTGTTATACTTCTGGAAGGCTTCTAGCAGCTACCAGGTTTTCCCTAAAGTCAAAGGCTTCTGCTTCTCAGTCACCAGTGCTGCTGGGGAAAATTTGCATCCAAATACAAACACTGGCTTTCATGTCCATATCCCATCCCCATTTCTGTCTGTGTGGTTATTTTAGCCAGCACTTTCCTGGACCATTTGCAAATGGTCCATTTGCACGATGGGTGCATGGACTCTGCTGCGCTTTTAGCTTCAAGTGGCTCAGGCTTTGGGTAAAACTGCGGGTGCATGTCTGGTCGGTGATCCACTGTGGTTTCCTTGTCGTCGCAGCCCAGCGTGGAAAGACAACACTCAAAGTGAGAAAGGGGCAGGAGCGGGAGCACGCAGACAGGCTGGCCAAGGGATCCAGACGTGCCCAACCTCCTGGATGGCAGGAGCTCTTTGGCTCTGAATAATTTATGGCTCAGTCTGTGCCACAAGCAGTCTCAGTCGATGGTGCTGAGAGGGGCTCGGTGCTGAGAGGGGCTCAGCGCTGAGAAGGGCTCTTGCTAAATCAGTCTGTTGACTGTTCTCCGACTCTTGAACTAACAAGGAAAATATGTGAGGAAACCCGGCCTTTGGTGGTGGCTGCTGCTGCAGAGGCTTCCTTGTCCCTCCGAGCTGTGTTAAGTCCCCGTGGCTCCTCTCTGCCAGGGTTTGGCTTTGCGCTGCAGTAACCAGAAGGTGACATGCAATATTTATGGAGCAAAAAACCTTTCTGTGCAAAGAGAAGTGGCTTATCCTACAGCAGCTGCTTTGAAATCCATAGCACTGAAATGAAAGCATAAACCAGCAAATTCCTCTTGCTTTTGTACCTGTTCGGCATCAAGCTGAAGGAGGAGAACCCCAGTTTTTGCACGTGACAGAGCAGAAGCCCACTGCGAGCCACAGACAAGGGCTTGGAGGACCCCAGTGAGTTCCCAGGGATATAACTGGTGAGACTGCAGCATCCAGCATGAACTTCCTTGGCATATAAATACACTGCAGAGATGCTGTGCCCTCACCAGCTATCTTGTTCCATTCCCCCCCCAATCTTCTTTTCTTTGCTTGTAGCAGAGGCCAAGCAGTCTTGTGCCGGCTGAAAACAGCCCAGGGAGGCTTGCAAAACTGCAGTGGTGGGAGCTTTCATGATTTTATTTTTATTATAAGCCCTGTGGCATTTGATGTTCTTTTGCATAAATCCCAGCTGCTGGAAATGGGGGCACCAAATGAAAGCTGAGAATCTCATGCTATTAAGAAAAAAAAGTCTGGTTTGAGTCCTTGTGGCTGGGCCACATTTTAAAGTCTTTTTTTCTTAAGTGTGATGTAGGACCTGGAAACACAAAGACAAATCCCCCTCACCCAATATACATGCAACTTTAAAAACAGACTTTTTAAAGCTATTTTGTGACTGAGGAATGGGACTAAGGTATGGGTTTTGAATGCTTGGAATCAATGGTGCTGAATTTGCGCTGATAATTATTAGTACGTGGGAAAGAAAAACAAGAGACCTTGTGTGTTGTGTCCCTCTTGAGGGCTATGTGGTTTTTTTTTCCCCCTTCCAAAACAACACAAAAAGACTGAGACCTCAAAGGAAGGGAGGAACTTTTGATCTCCTGCTTCTGAATGTCTCTGCTGCTTCCGAGTGTCTCCTCTCGCAGACAGAGGAGCGGTAAGATGACCGGGGAGGAAGGTCTCGTTTGGAGTGATGAACTCCCCTCCCAGGGAATGGTGGGCGTCTCCGCCGGCCAGCCCAGCATGCTCCGTCAGCTGATCCGCAGAGCAGGGCAGGAAACCTGGGCTCCCTCCTGCAGGAGCCTGCAGAGATGCTCCAGCATTGAGTCTGTAGGGTTCTCTGGAAATTAGTTGAAATGTCGTTTGGCCCCAGGACTCTGCCAGTGGTGGTCCAACTTTTCTAGCGAAGCACCGGGGAACTCTCTTCCCCCTCCCTCCTTTTCTATAAACCGCGGTTGCTATAGCAAACGGGCTTTTGAATAAACAGACGTTTCCTGGAGATCAAAGCAAAAATCGCTGTACCGTGCAGGTAACCCTGCCTTGACGGAGCGTTTTGGGGATGGTTGATTTAATCAGCTTAAAGTTTCTTCTCACTGGCCTGCTGTGTGGGTATGTAACTTGTATAGCTTGCAGAGACACCAGCTTTGTAGCTAGTCTTTGTACTTCCCTTAAAAAAGCATTCTGCGTTTTCTGTGGGCAGGCCCTGACCTGTTTAGCCAGGGACTTTTTGGATTGCTACCCCTTTGATATGGATGTTGACTGGAGATTTGGGCATTCTTGAAAATCCTGTATCATAAAGAAATGTTCATTATCCCATGCACTAGACTGCTGGGCTATGTAAAGCATCTGCAGCTTTTAATTCTCTTAAGTTGGAAATACCTTTTGTTTAAAACAAACAAAAAAGAAAGCTGATAACAGTATCAGATTCCCTAAGGTTTTCCTTAGTGAAGGGAGGTTATTGCAACTTGCAGGGATGTCTCACAGTGTGAGCAGCCTGAGCCATGGCTGGATGCCCGCGGGGGACTCCTTCACACAAATGCTGTACCAGATTGGGCTCTCCGGGCTTCTCAGTCATCTGTCCCCGAGGAATCCAAGGGCTATTCACGTGCCTTTAAAATTTCACTTGGCAGGAGAGTTGCAGCCTAAACTGGCCCTTCCTGCTTGGCCTTGTGCTCCTGAAGCTTTGTACCAAACATCCCCCCAAAGTGCTTGAACAGTTGTTCGCAGCTCACGAGCATTGAACTGTGCATAGTGTTGGAGCATAAAGGAAGAGAGACCTGGAAAAACAAAGCGATCCCAAACCTGCAAACATCATTTAACAGCTGGCCAACCTCCTAGAGGAGCAAGCCTTTCCTTTCTCTTCCTCTTTTCCCCCAACTGCAGAAACTTAAATCCATGCCAGATTTGGCTGCACCCTGAGAACCCCCGAGAGTACCCAGTGCTGTGCTGCTGGCAGGGCCATGCTCTGGTACCCATGAGCTGCTGCAGGACAAGCCCTGCTGGGCAAACCAGCATGGGGGTGGTGTTTGCTGGACCGGTTTCTAAATTCCTACCAGTCCAGAATTTGAGCAGAACTGCAAAATGACCCCAGTAACTTCTGCAGGGTGGGTAGGCGAGGAGCAGATGTAGGCAGACATCTGCACACATCGGGACCGGGCACCGCTGTGCCCCAGGAGGCTGGGAGTGCAGCAGGGATATCACTGTGTCCCCTCCCTGCCCTTAGAGTCAGCTGGCCAGGGCTGAAAACTGGAAAAAGTGATGTAGCCCAGTGGTTTTTCTGATGCTTCCCTGGGTTTCCAGGTCAAGCAGTTTGCTGTTCAGAGTAGCATAATTGACCTGAGTGGGTGATCACTTCTGCTCTGACCTTGGCACTGTGTCTTCGCCAGCCGGGGTGCTGCAGAGCGGGTGTCTGGGTGGCATCCTCCCTCCCCACCCTGCCACCCACTGTCTGCCTGCGAAGCAGTAAGGCTTCTGTCTGCCTCGCCCTTATGCAGGTTGTTTACTGCCTTTCCCAAAGACGTGGAGGTCTAAGTCATCTTCTGCCCTCCTCTCTGCTGTAAAGCTGGGCAGCGGGTTGCATGGGACAACGTATCTGCTCTGTCTTGTGAAGGTGAGCTTTAGCATTCAGACTCCTGGCAAGTCACTGGAAATCCTGTTCTGGGTAAAACTGGGGCTTTCCCTTAAAGCAGGGATGGAAACGGAGTGATTTTGATCAACCACCAAGAATGACTTATGCAGCAGGCAAATTACCATAGCCCAGCCAAGTTCAAGAGCACTTCTACAGGTAGCAACATGACAACACAAACTAGAATAGAAGCCTTTGTCTGCCATCCTTTATACACAATAACATTGCAAGAAAGTTTATTGAAGCAATAATAATGCATTATGATTACATACCCTTGTCATCTATACACCATGGAATGCTTTTATAAAAGAGACCTGGTGTCATTATCCCGGTTATTAGAAGGGGGAGCTGAGGCACAGACAAGAATTTGCCTAAAGTTTACCCAGCAGGTAAATGGTACTTGGGAATAAGTCTTGTGTGCTGAATCCCAGTCCAAGGTTATAACCATAAGGCCATAGTTTTGTGAAAAGAAAGCAGCAGACAGGAAGCCAATAGGCAAATCAGTTTTCAGAGCACTTTATAACTTTGTTTAGAAATGAATCGCAATAAGCCACGTTCCCACTTGGCTGGCTTACCGAGGGAAATGCTAAGGAACAATGTTTGCATATAAATGAATATTTATGAACTACCTGTTTATAGGAGACAGTGCCTTGAAACCTACCTTCAGCCTATGCCCTGGAACAAGCGAGAGATTACAGTTTTAGATGTCTTTATTTTATTTCAGATATAGCCTGAAAGTTGTCGTTTGGGAGGGAGGGAGGGATAGCCTTTTGCAGACCTTATGGCTTGAGGTGGTTTCCATTGACTTCAAAGCCCTCACTGAAACAGTTAAATAGCAATACTCTCATCTTGTGTGATGGATCCAGGTACCTTGTGTTGTGAATTTGGAGATGGTCAGAACAAATAATTGTTTCTAGGGGGATGCCAGGCAGGAGTGGAAAACTTGTCAAGTCCTTTGCCGCTCCTTCAAGGAGTCATCCTCCTGGCCAGGCGAGGCTTTTGAGGCTGCGTTGGAACTGCTGGCTGTTAATAAAAGACATCAGGAAACTTGTCCTGGGACAAACTCCACCTCTCACAGTGTTCTGCCCTTCTGAAATGCATCATCTGTTTTAGATGCTGGCACTAACTTGGGGCACTTGGGGTTGGTGAGTTTTCCCACTGAAGAAGCAACTTGTTCCTTTTAGCTATTTATGTTTGAAAGGATTTTCTGCATTTTGCTGCCCATCCAAATGCTCTTGGTGCGTGGAGCAGAGTGGGTTATGGTCTGGTCCCTGATGGCTCCCGTGCCCGTGCGTGTTGCAATTAACCCTTCCCGCAGCGCTCAGCATCCCAGGTACTGCCACCTGGTCGTGGCTGTGCTGACCCTCTCCGCTCTGCATCTCATAGCTGTTTGCGTTCACTGGCCATGGGTGTCCTTGGATTCTCATCCCTCTGGGAGGCTGGTTAGCAAGTCAGGATGGTGGATTCAAAGGGGTTGGATATCAGCCCTTGTTAAAAGCAACTAAATGCCCTGTGTGATTCTAGCAAGGGGAAGGATGCTTTTTTGCAACATCAAAACCATTTGGTTAGCCTAAAAGGAGTTTTGATTTGTTCTGCCAAAATTTCAGTAGGAATGGGACTATTTCTGCCAACCTGTGGGGGGGTAGTTCAAGGAAATATTTTGTCATCTCGGAATGATTTAGATGTGAAAAACTCATACCCTGTCTCCCTATGATGAGCAGGGAGCTCTGCATTTTGAGAGGAGTATGCAGTGCCATCTGACTCTGTTCTCAGTAAAGCTTTCCTGCTCTGAAACTCCGTAAGCCTTGGGTTTCCTTACTTGCTGCCCTGCATTTTCCCTCTCTTGCTGGTTATGGGGACAGACCTTTTTTCTTTTTTCTTTTTTTTTAAATTTCAAATAATTTTCTCTAGGTTATTTTGTTCAGAAAAGGGGGCAGAAAAGGTTTATTATATTTAAAGTCTCTGAATAGTGTCCTTGTCTGTAAGGGAAAATTGGCAAGCTTGGAGCACTCTCTTACAGAGAGCTAATTATTTCGCTTCCACCTACAGCATACTTGCCATGTCAGACAAGCTGTTGACATTTGTGCTCTGCTGTGGCAGCAAAGAGGCTTCTAGTGGCTTCTGTATTGTTTTATGGCCTCTGCAATGTGTGCTGAGGGCCGGTGGCAGCCGGAGGGGATCACGGAGCTGGTGGCTTTTGCAGGTGCTAGTGGTTCTTTGGGTGTTCGTCCCCTCTTGTGTTGGTGGCACGCTGGCCTCGTGGGGCTCTAGAAATGAGGTTGGGAAGGATGGTGTGTGTCCTCAGTGCGTAGCAGGCTGCTGCAGTGGCTTGCCCTGTCTTCAGCCCCCAGCAAATAGCCAGAGCAGCTCAGCCTTACTTTGAATCAGCCCATCTGGCTTATGAGCAACACTGGCATAATCTGTTCCCCGCTTTCTTCCAGCCCTTCGGCATGTGTTGGGTGAAAAGCTTTGGGCAGGAGGGTGCCGGGGAAAGTGCCAAGTTAAGTGGGCGTAGGAATGTGATCCACCTCCTCCCTCTGCTCCATAATGTAAACTTAATCCTTGGACTCCAGTTGGAGCAGAACAGGCTGGCCGAGGTAATGGGGAGACTCGACACTCTTGCAAACAAAACTTAACCGGTCAGCACAGCCCTTGATTTTAAGGGAGAGAGTAGATCTGACCAAATGGTATTTAAAAACCAAGGTGGTGCTCCCCAAAACCAGCCCCTGTGGTCCTGCATGCCCCTGTGCTATGGGGGGAAGAGGGGAGCTGCTCCTGGCAGGGCTGATCCAGCACTGCTCGTCTTGTCTCCTCTTGCAGTCGGCAGGACAGCATAGCTTTGCCATTAACCACCAGAACTTGGGTTCAGATGTCAAACAGACAGAGTAAAGGACGTGCCCCTTGACCATGACTAAATGCGGTTTCTGTTCCTAAATATATCACTGCGTTCTTTCCACCAGCGAGGAATGGCTCTGTCCTCTGGGGTTTGTGTCTCTCGGAAGCTGAAGCCCCTTTCTCAGTCCTGGGAGGTAGAAATGTGTCCAGAGTTTTTGCTGGAGCCTTGAGGATGGGCTCAGCCCATCAGGCTGGGGGACGTGATAGGCTTGGAGGGACAGGGGATAGAGCAGGGGGTGGCTCTCCACCCCGTGTTCAGGTGTTTGGAGGCGCTGGGTGTGGGTGGAAGCCCCAACAGATAAGTAGGGCTGGATACGAGATGTTCATGGGGAAAGTACCTGGCCTCCCTGTGTGTCCAGGCCATAGCCGGGCTGCGGAGGCGGTGCTGGTATCTCAGAGTACATGTGGAGGTTGCCTTCTGTGTCCTGAGTGGCTGCTCTGTGTGTGGGACTGTGCTTTGCCTGTGTGCCTCTGGCACGGAGTGGTCTCAGGATGGAGCCTGAGGTCCAGATCCGTCATTTATCTGAGCAGCCTTTGGGCAAATGGCCATTTATGTTCTTTGTGTTCCACTTCATATTCACTGCAACCAGCGTTTCTGGACTGGGGGCATCCTCTCCATGGGTTTTGTGCAGATCTTGGCCCCCCCTTCAGATGCTCCTGACCTTGTCCGAGTCCTCTCGGTGCTACAGCAAAGTGCAGAGTTTGAGAACAGAATTAGCTATTGCGTCTGTCCTTTATTTTCCACGGCATGCGTATTACGGGGCTGAGCAGGAGTGTGGGATGGCCACCAGTGAGCTGCTGGGTGACTTTGATACTGAAGAGCTGGATGGGAAAGCTGGCATTCGGCAGCTGATGAACGACCGTCACTGGCAACGGGGCAGGAAACTTTCTGCTCTTCTAGAACTAGGACTGAGGGCTGCAAGAAGATGCTTTCCTGGACTTGCTCAGTCTCCTCTGCCTCCGAATCAAGAGCAAAAGCCCTAGAGACTGTCTGGGCTTTCGGCTTCCCACTGCTCCTGCAGGGTCCAGGAAGGAGCCTGTCTCGCCTGTGGTGCGTGATCCAAATGCTGGGAGGAGAGACCCGCCTTGCCATGACTCCTCCATACCCCATCACAGGCGGGGAGGTCTAGACCGTTTCCTCCCACCCCTCCTGCCTTTCCCCCGCCGCCTGCAGTGCCAGAGAAGTCATCCTGTGCTAAGGGTGCTATGGTGCCGATGCGGGCTTGTGTGAGGGGCCTCCGGGAACCACGGTCCTGCCCAGGGCTTGGCGCACTGAAGGGAGACTCTGTTCCCCACTGAAGCCAGGAAATGTTTTGGGTGGGTTGGGGCGGCGCACACAGGGATGCTGTTCCCAAGGTGGGCTCCTCCTGTGCTGACGGGGGGGGGGGGGAGAGGGGGGGGGGGGGGAGGGGGGGCCTCCCGCCTGTGTGTTTGCTCTGCAGGGGTAGAGGAGGGGGAGGAAGGCACCGCAGGCTGTGACTCCCTTTCTGACAGTGGAAGGGCAGCACCGGATTTCATGGCCGAAGCCTTCACCCTTGGTGGCCATAGTGCAGGGAGATTGGTGAGCCGCCCCCATGAGCGGGGCTGGGGGCTCTGCGGGAGGGACTGACCTGCTGCATGTCCCCTGCCCATGCCCTGCTGGAGGGGCAGCAGCGGGGGCTGGCAGGGAGAGGGGAAGGGTTCTGCAGCTGCAAAGGCAGTGGCTGTTACTCAATGCGTCTGTCTGTTGAAATTCAGGCAGTGGTACATGCCTTGCGGTTTTTGCCTGAGGTGGTGCTACCTCGGAGTGCCGCCTTGGCTGCCTTCTCGCCTCCCAGCCACCAGTTTCACTACGGTGGGAGGAGGATCCAGACTTCCCCCTTTGGGCAATCCCCTTGCAGAGGAGCAGGGCCTGCTCTCTTGCTGTAGCCTCAAAAGCAGCTTTGTAAAATCCACCGTAAGGGTTTTCCCCCCCCCCCCACTTCCCTCCTGCACCCCAGCATGAGTGGGGTCCTCTCGCTCCCCTGCGCTGGGGCTTGTCATGGGGCTGAGCAAGCTGGTGGCTCCCACACGAGGTGGCTTCGGAAGTGATGTCCATTGCCTGGATGCGCTGGGAGGAAGGGTGGGCTTCGGCTCGCAGCATCACTGACTCGGCAGATCTGCCCAGCAGGCAGGGTGACTGCAGTGGCAGGCAGCGTTGGGGGATGCCGACACAGTGCCCGGAGTCATTGAGGTTTTGTGGATGGGAGACCCTGTTAACTGTTCTGCACTGTCCTCCCCACCCAGCCTTCATGTCTGGCAGTTCATCTCTCTCTGCAGCACCAGGAGAGCCCGGAGGCAACCAGGGCCCCCGACTCACTCTGGCTCTTTCTCTTTTCTCTTTCCTCT
>NW_008824283.1:1538378-1553800 GCF_000699105.1 Pygoscelis adeliae | reverse complement strand
CCTTTGTTGTATTTTTTCTGAATGCAAAGGATTTCTGCCCCCTCACCCCGCCGTGCTGCCTCTGAATCACAGGAGCGGTTGCTGTTCTCTGCTTTTCTTCTGCTTTTCCTGTAAGCGGGTGGGCGATGCCAGGAAAGCCCTGCTGTCCCCGCTGTGGTACCCACACAGGCACATCTGCCCCCAGCTCCTTCCTCCTGCCTCTCCCTCCTGGGTCTGCACATGGGGGACAGCCCAGGGACCCGCTGCCCTCCTCCTACTGTGGTCTCCCTGCAATGGCAGCTCCGCGTGGAGAAGGACTGAAACCTCTGAGCATGGCTGAAGCCAGCTGTGGCACACCCTGCTCCTTCTCTATGCTCTTTTTGAGCTCGGAGAACATGAAGATGGAAGTGACTGCTGCTAATGGCAGCATCCCACCCAGGAGATTTGTGCCAACTCAGCATCCTGGAGAGAGGGGAGGTGGAACGGGTGCAGTGGCTGGCAAGGAGGCAACCTGGAGAGCATTTCCCTTCACCAGCTCGGTCTATAAGTGGAGCACAGTTTACTTTACCACATTTACTTTTCTTATCTCCCCAGTTCTTCCATGCCAATACAAGGCAGGAGAGCTGGTGGCTGTGCTGGAGGGTGCTTTCTGCTGTGGGTGATGAGGATGCCTCTAAGTTGCCTCACAAACGTGGCAGAGCTATGAGGCTGCACGTGGGTGATGGAGGCTGCTGCTGCAGCAGGATGCTGCGGGTTACCTTCTCCCCGGCGGCAGGCAGCTGCTTAAACAAACAAAGTGAAACCCTCTGCTGCAGATTAGGAGAGGAAATTGCTGAAGTACTTTGGTTTTGAAGCAGTTTCTGGGCCAGGCAGGGTGGATCTGGGGGCAGATGGATCTTGGGGACATGAGCAACCTCCCGTGCCTGCTGGCACTGATGCTCAGGGCTCTGTGGGATGGGAGGTGGCCGGGTGGTTACAGCGCTTAGCATGGCGTGCACCCATGTAGTAATGGCCTGGGTGCTCTGGAGCACCACTGTGACTCCAAAGCAATTGGGCTATTCAACATGCAACTGCAAAAGCAGCAAAATCACAGGAAGAGCCTCCAGGCGCCTGCCACCTCCAGTGACTTGGGAGCAACTGGGCTGCCAGCCAAGGGCTCCTCCATCCTAAGGGGGCCCGGTGGCCTCCCTGTGCAGCCTGCTGTGCTCGTGGGAAACGCCTGGCTGCCCAGGGCTGCCACTGCTGAGATGAGCTGCCCCCAACTTTCCCAGCTGATGTTCGCCCCCCCTCCCTTTTCTGACTGGAAGATGCATTTCTCCAGTGCTGCTGCAGCGGGAACAGTTCATGGGCCCCTGCCCTCTGACATGCCAATTGGATGAGTAATGCTCGGCTGAGGGTGTGTCCTCTCCTCTTAATTGGGCTTCAATTGCAAACCTCAGTTCAGGGACATCAGCTGTTCCACCCTTGGCGACTGTGCAGTGTTTGGTAAAAATGCCTTTCAAGATAAGCTTTTTTTTTATTTGGATTTTTTGTTTTTAATGTTGTAGAAAGTTCTAGGAGTTCAAACACACCGAAGAGGCAGGACCAGTCCTGCCCAGGGTGGGAGGAGCGAGCAGGCTCTTGGTCCTGCCTGGGAGGACTTCAGTACCTGGGCAGGAGATGCTGCTCCTGGCTTGTCAGACCCAGAAACTGCACTGGGCTCTTAATACATCCAAGGTTTGTTTCCCGAGCTGGTGTTCCTCGCCTGGTGTAAGGTGCCAGAGGGATTCTCCTGGCGCAGTGTCTGATCTGCTGTCTTGAGCTGCAAAGTCATGTACTGCTTTTTCATAACGTGTAGTGCCTCCTCACTCGGGTACAACTTGAAGACCTGCACCTTTAAGAGCACTTAATTTAAGCCATAGCTGTTTCATACATACGTACACATATTTATTCTCCTGGGCAACCCCAGGCTCACTGGACCCTGCTTCCTCGCCTCCCAGGCAGTCGCTTATTACTCGAGCGGCCCAGAAAATGGCCCCAGCCCCTCTGTGTGTCCCACTCCCACTCGGGGTACAAAATGCTTCCAGGTCCTGCTGTGCCTAAAGGCAGGACTAGGATGAGCCACGGGAAAAAACAAGGTCGCCAGCAAAGCCCTTTACCTTGTGTTGGACTTTTGCTTTCAAATTTAAGTTTAAATTGAATTTTGCCTGTGCAAAAGGTACTTGAAAGGGAAAGATTACGTGGCTTCTGCATGCAGACCTCTTCATCCATGCTGTTTCACTAAAGGTATAGGAGAAAAGAGCCCATTTTTATTTGGAAATAGCAGCACTCAAACTGTGGTACGAAGGTTTGAGAGGTAGCAAGAGCAAGTTCCTTTGTCTATAAACTGGCTGCCCAAATCTGTTCCTTTGTGTGCAGCTCGTGCATCCCTGTTGAGCTGCGAACAAGCCCAGCACGGTGGCTGGGTTTCTTGGCCGTGGTGTCAAAGCTGAGACTGCGGGGCTCTGGCTGTGCTGGAAGGCAGCTGTCAGTCAGTGTTGCTGAGATAGCTCGGTGATGGGAGCTAGCGGTGAATTTTGCATGTGCCTGCGAAGTGTAGTTGCAGCTGCCTATGGATTGAAAACTAAAATGCTGATAGTGTGTAATCCCCAGGATTTATAATGGCTTTGAGGTGGCAGCAGGAGGGAGAGCTCCTGTTGCTGCTGCATGCCCCCCCTGGCAGCCCAGTGCAGCAGAGGGGCCGGGCAGCCTTTGGCAAGGAAGTCCCTGGATTTCTTGTGCAGAGGAAATCGTTATAAACAGGATGTTTGCTCCAGCCCCATCCCAGGCTGCTCACCGCAGACCCCGCAGCGGGTGCTCAGACGCCCCTCACCCAGACCCCAGGCGGGGAGAGGAGGAGGTGTGGGTGCTCCCCCCGGCTCTAATTAGTGTGAAGGAGCCGTTTGCAGGGTGTCAGCATTGGGTCTCATCTCTCTGGTTCATGAGACCACAGGAGGTTTTTTGGGATCGGGTGTATGAAACCTGTTTTGCGGTGCTGCTGTGGCTCTGCAGCGAGCCCTGTGGTGGGTCCCAGGTCTTGCAGGTCACGGGGGGATTGCTGGGGGTGGCTGAGCGCAGCACAGGCAGCAGCAGCCCAGTGCGGCGTTGCGAGGCGAAGTGCAGCACTGAGACTGGCACTGTCACTAGAGCAGTTACTGCTCCAGCTGTGGCTTGGGACAGCCCATATATCAAAGCACATGGAAACAGTCCTAAGCAAAGAGTTAAACTCTCTGCAGCCCTTGGGTAAATCACCAGCCTCCTGGCTGCACAGATGCACAGGCTCTTGTCAACAGTTCTCTTCTAAGATCCTCCCAACTTGTTCCTCATTGTGGCTGGGGGGGGCGGGGGGGCAGGCTGCCCACCCTGGGGTGTCAGCGACCGCCTGACCGTCCCCCTCCGTGCTGCGGGTCTGGGGAGGGTGCCTGCACAGCCTCTGCTCTCCGTGAGCTTCCTGCTCACACACAAAGACGGCCATGTGCTGCTGCCACCGGGCCTGCCTTCCTACCTGCTTCAATGGTAAAACAATTTTCAGGCTGGCCCTGCTCCTGGAAGGAAGTGTGCGTGGTGTATGAGCTATGGGATTGCCAGTTGCATTTATTTAAATCAGGTTTTCTGGGCTGAAACGAGCCCATTAGGTTTTTGGATGTTCAGACTATCTGGCCACACCCGTAATTATTCTTTGGCATCTCTGCCCTTGCTGAAAATGCAGTTTTTTAAGTTTTCCATATTTCCCATATTCCCAGTGCTTGGCTTGCAGCCTGCTGTGCCTGCATAAACATACGTGGTCACGCTGGTTCAGATGGCCTGATTTCCCTAACTTTCTCATTGCTAGACTGCAAACCCAAATGAAACTTTGTGAGATGAAATGCATCCCACATGGACCCAGAGTAGGGTGCGTTGTACTTGGCCCTTCCCCATTTAAAAGTTCAGCGTGTGTGACCAGAGCGCATTTTGGCTGTGCCAGCTGTGCCCCTGGTAGGAAACCTCAGCACAGCATCTGCCTGGGGGGGGACCACATTGGGCTCCCAGGGGCTCTGCTGACTGGGGCAGCTGTGGCTGTCACCCAGCCGGCTGCCCTCTGTCCTGTGTGTCTGTCCCGTCCGTCCCCGTCCCCCCCCAAAATTAAGATTACGTTTCTCAGTCTGGAGGGTCTGTAAGAGGAGCTATGTGAGATGCCAGGGGACATCATTTAGTTGGGACACCCAAAGAGGCAGAAGCTGTAAAGCTGCTTGCTGAACATTAGCAATGAAAGCACCCGGGTCACCTGGATGGCAAAGACCATGTTAGCAGCTGATTTGGGCTGGGTTGTTTGAAGTTTTGGGACTGTTTAGATTCAACAGCTGAGCCTGGTAGCACAGATGAGCTTCTCACTAGGCCTTCTCTACTGATTGAACATAAGGGTGGCTGTTGCTTGAACCCGGAGACCCCCCTCCTTGAGCAGCTGAGTTCCCAAAGGGCCTGGATGAGCAGGAGCAGGAAAGGATTGCTCATGTGAGACAAACGAAACCCTGGGCTGTGATTCAGTGATGAGACAGTATCATTTGTAGCGGCAGGCTTTCTGCCAGCCAGAGCAGCACAAAGATGCAATACCCGGACTTACTTGGGATCAGGTCTGTGCTGTCCTTCTGCAGCTGCTGCAAACCCTGCCCATGGGCTTGGGTAATGCAGCCAGCGGTCCCTCGCTCTTGGCAGGTCTGGGCTAGTGGCAGGTTGGGTGGTCTGGCAGAGGGCAGGTCCCACAGGCGGGATTGTGGTACCATTGTGTGGAGGTGCCGTCACCAGGCTGGCTGCGCCAGCAGAGCCCTGTGCATCCCCTCAGCCTCCCAGAGCAAGGGAAAGCCCTTGCTCTCTCAGCTGGCAGGTTGGCATTGGTGTGGAGTTTGCTTGGGGTTTGCTTCTGGTACTTGGGCTCTGAGGAGCACAGGAAGGGCTGGCGTTCACTGGTGGTGTTAGCCTGCTCTGATGAATGTGATGAGGAACACTATAAAAATAATTTGTTGAAGTGAGCCTCCTAGAACTGTGTTTGGGTGATGATGGAGCACAGGGGTCCAGTGGGGATCTCTGTGCCTGGGAAGACCGTGGCAGGAGGCAATTCTTGCCTTTCCATTTGCTGGTGAAGCTGCTGATGCTCTGGCTCAAGGTATAAAGTCGAGCAAGAAAAGGTGTGTTGACACGGCCCATCTGTGTGAGGGCTCTGCTGGCCCGCTGGCAGAGGGACCAGCCTGCCAGGCTCCTGCTCAGCTCTGAGTCGGCGCAGATTTGTTCTCCTGACTTGCGAATGGTTCGAATGTCTTCCCAGTTGCTTCTCTCCATCTGCCTGCTTCAAATGCTTCCTCAGCCCTGGCCTCTGGTTATTCTTCTCCGCTTCCTCCAACGGTGCCTGTGTCACACTGCCCAACCTGTCTGGGTTTCTTTTCTCAGCATTGTCTCCCTTCCGACTCTTGGACCTGGGCCGATTCTCGCAGAGCAATTCAAGGTTTGCTGCGTCCCAGCACCTGATCCTGCTCCCCTTCTCCTCCAAAACAAAGCAGTTGTGTCTTCCACTGCAGTCCAGGTCGATAATAGGGTTTCCCGTGTCCACATGTGAGAATTGCAGGACAAACGGGTGGGATGTGGCTTGCCTGAAGCTGCAGGATTAGACCATGGGAAAGAGGGAGCTTGAACCTTCGCCCCTCGGCTTCTGGTCCAGTGCTTAGAGCTGCATTGAATAACATGACCTCCACTTGAAGGGTTTAGAGAGCTGTGCTGGTAAACACTGCCTTTGGTTTGTTCAGTCGTTGTCCTCAAAATAAACTCTGGCATTTCACCTCTCCGGTATGTTGCCCTGTCTCGCCTCGACAAGCAGAAGAGCAGCTTGCCGGGGAGGTGAAGCATTTCTTGTCCCTTGTAACCCCTGGCTGCTTGAAATTTTAATCTATTTATCTGAGCGGCCTCGTCTGCCTCGAAGGTGAGTGGGGAGCTGGGGCTGGCACTGAACACCCCCTCCCCGCCTTGGGAAGGGCTCTGGCTGAGTCTGTGCAGAGGTGAGCGGCAAGAGGACTCACGTCCCCGAGGTGCTGGGGAAGGGCCCACCCAGTGGGTGCTGCCCACCCTGTGCGGGGGGCAGAGGGGGCCAGGCAGGCGGGCGTGGGGGGACCGGCAGGGCTCTGTGCAGGTCCCTGAGAGAAACAGCAACAATCTGGTGAATATACTCAACCTCTTTATTGATATATTTTCTCCTCAAATTGCTCAAAATCAAGAGAGCAATGAACTACTGAGCAATGGGGGAGGGAAAAAAAAAAGTTAAAAAAAATTAAAGACCCAACGGCCCTCCCCATCTCTCATTTGCCAAAGAAAATGCTGCCTGATTTCTCCCAGCCACGTCAGCTCCCAGCTATGACAGCTATCTCATCCTGTTGGCAAGACCGCTCTCTGGAGCAGCCCTTGCTCCAAAATGCAATGGGAAAAGATGTAAACAGAGAGGAAGCCGGAGCTGAAGCTGGCTGCTCGGGGTGGGCGTCCAGGTACGGGGTGCGAGGCCAGGTGCGACTGCTGGGGGTGTCACAGCAATGGGGATGCTCCCTCCCAGAGAGCTGCTGTGGACCGTGTGCAGGATCTGTCCCTGGAGTGATCATTTGTGCTGGGGGATGTGTCCTGGGAAGCGCTGAAGACTCTGCATCCCCGTATGGGGCAAAGGGGCAGCTTTGCCATGCAGGGAAGCAAAACCCAATGCTTTTGTCTCCTCTTCCATACCCGGTGGGCTTTGCTCAGTGAGACGTGGACCTGACTTTTATTCCTCTCTCTTTGTTTTCCCAGATCATGATCGAGTTCTGCCCGGGCGGGGCGGTGGATGCCACCATGCTGGGTGAGTGCAGTGCGCGGTGCTGGGCTCTTCTCCGTGCTCGGGGTGATGCCCGCAAGGTGTTTCCAGCTTTCTGGCATGCTTTCAGGGGCAACCTTCAGACAGACGGCAGGCGTGGGTGCCCCAGCTTCTCCAACTACCATTTCTCTCCCATGAGTTTGCCTATTTTCATACCCAGAGCAGAAGGTGTGGCAGCCCTGGGGCGTTTCTTGAGCTACTTTTATGTCCTTTTGTGATTTAAATGCTGCTGGGATCAGCAGATCACAAGGCATGGGGTAAAGGGAGAGTCTGGCTGGAGGGGAAAGATGGCTTTAAATATTTATCTGCTGGAGGCACCGGGTGCTTGGGATCCGGTTCCCACAGCTTCCTGGGAAGGGCAGAGGGGCTGAGACATTTAATCTGGGGGCCTGTCATGATGAATCTCCCAGGATCTCCTTGCTGACTTCTCTGTATGGTATTGGTCATCTGGTTAAGCAGCATGAGCATCTGAATAAACTGCAATTTGCAGTAATTCCAGGAATCTTCCCATTTTTACCTCCTCCCTTCTGCATAGAGCCACTGGGACTGGGGAGTGTGTGGGTGTTCCCCAAAAACACCCTGGCTGGTGCCACAGCCCCTCTGTACCAGGGCTGTACAGACCCAGGGGAAGTGATGTCCGCTTCACGAGGAGAACACGGTGTTCTGACATCTGCTTGCCTGAAGCCCCTGGGACAGAGCTGTGTCTCCACAGGGGTTACTCCCTTTCAGCTCTGATATTTCCAAAGGCCTCGCTTTCTTTTTGTTTCCAGGAAAAGTATGGACCCAAACTTGTCTTTGATTCAGCCCTAAAACTTATGCCTCCATTAGGGATCTTCTTTAAAGTGGGTCCAAATCACTGCAAGTAAAAGTACCTTTGCTGAAGTGCTGGAGTAAATGATGCCTTACCCCGGAAAACCTCAGCAGGGGTGCCCTGTCTCTTGGGACACTAAATCCCCCCGGAGCGTTCACAGGGCCATGGCAGTCAGTCTCTGGAGGACATGGGAGCTGGAGTGGGAAGGGGGTGCTTAGAAAATCGTAATTGGCCTGGCTGTAGTGCCGTCACCCCCCGAATGAGGGGCAGGAGGAGCTGGGGGTCAGAGCTCAGGAGTGCTCCTGGCATTAGTAAATTCAGAGTTGCCAGATGTTGCCTGTTCCACCTTCCCATCCCCACCAGCAATTGGCATTTACCTTTGAAATCTCTTGTACAAAACCTGTGGCTTGCTGCACCTCACTTTTGCCAGATGCTCCAGGGAGAGCGAAAACCATCACCTTCCCCCAGAGCAAGGGAGATCTCTGTGAGGAAGAGGAGGAGGAACAGAGTGGCTGACACAGCATCCCTGAGCCTGTGGTTAAGATCCTCGCTCTGGAGCAGCATCTGTCCCAGTTGCTGGGGTCCATCCGTCGGCCCCCGTCCTGGCCACGCAGTTTGGGCAGTTGGAGTTGTCTAAGGCTTGGTCTGGTCTACGCGTGCTCTGCTGCGCTGGAGGGGGAATCTGTGCTGCAAGGGGCTTGCAGAGGGAGAGGGGGAAGCTCAGACGATGCTAACCATCTGGAGGTTTGATGGTTTGCAGAGCCATTGCCTTGGAAAGCAGTCTTGGACAGTGAAGGTGGCTGGGCAGAGCTCAGCAGGGAGGTCACGCCAGTGGTCGTGTGTCCCTGCAAGCTTCAGAAGTAGGGACAGACAGCAGGGTGTAAGCTGGTGTGCTGGTACCTGGTGCTACCTGAAAAAACAGCTCAGAGCAGTGGGTAGGGATAACGCTGGTGAGTATTTTATTGCTTGTTGCTTTGGGAGGTGGCGTGTCCCTCCTGATGTACAGGGGGGTACGCTGCATCTCCGCGGCAGGGGTAGCTCCCTTGGGGATGAGAGCATGGGCTGCATACGGAGCTGCCGAGTGTTCATGCCTGTGTTTGATCCTGCTGCTGCCTGCAGCCAGGTTCAGCTCCCTCCTCTCTGCAGCATCGTCCCTTCACCAGGTGAGACACACCTTGCCTGCAGGCACCCATTTCCCAAATCGGCAGGGAACGTACAGCTCAGACCCCCCTCACAGGCGTGCCTGGCTCCCCCTCCTTGTCCCCTCATCTGCTATTCCTGGGCCAGTTGGCTCAGCTGTGCATCCCTGGGAGGGACCTATAAACCAGCAGCTCCAAGCAGGCAGGCATTGCCCTGTGAGTGGGCTAAGGGAATGAATTACCTTAACAAGCTGATTTGCATTGGTCTCCCGCTGCTTTGATACATGGACAGTGGTTTTTAAATGGTCCGCTGGGTAGCCTGTGCCTTTCTGCTGCTCAGGTGGAGCATCACTTGAATCCCTGTCCTGTTTAACGGCTCTCTCCCTCCCCACAGAGCTGGACCGGGGCCTGACCGAACCCCAGATTCAAGTGATTTGCCGCCAGATGTTGGAAGCCCTCCATTACCTCCACAGCAAAAAGATCATCCACCGTGACCTGAAGGCGGGCAACGTGCTCCTCACCCAGGATGGGAACATCAAGCTTGGTGAGCTGCCTGGCACAGGAGCACAGCAAGTGCTCGCTTGGCCGAGCTTGTTGGGAGAGCGGCCATGGGCGATGGTGCTGCTCAGGACAATTTCAGACTATGCTGACAGGCGTGTGCTGCTGGGAGCTGGACTGTAGTGTTCGGCTATGCTTGAGCATGGTGGGGGATTGAGGGATGCTCTCTGCCTTCTGCCCTGCCTACGGAACCTCAGCTGCTTGTCTGCTGGCTGATGAGCTCAGGCAGGAGAAGGTGGGGGAAAACTTCATGTTGTTTCATGGGAGGCCAAATCTACCATCGAACTGTGTGCTCTGCTTAGCCCCCAGCCAGGCACCAAGACTCCCCAAGCCACAATTGTGCTCAGGCCCTTGATGGACTTTCCTTTCGTGAATTTGTTTAATCCCTCTTTGAACTGGGTTTTTATGCTTTTTGGCCTGCTGAGCATTCTGTGCAGGGTGCCAGTTGGCAGGACTGGGAGCTGGAAGAATTCTCCAGAGCAGGTCTGGTGGTGACAGGGCGAGTTTTGCCAAAGGGTTGCTTTGCCACCTCGCTGTGGGCTTGCGTTAAATTGGCGTCCACCTACCTGCTGGAGGATGAGAAGGTAGCTTTGTCTGTAGGGTCTGGTCAGAAAGGTGCAGATCCCTTTCTGGACCCTGACGAGGGGTGGCTGGCAGCTGTGGGGTGTTCTTGGGATGATGGAGACCAGCTAGCCTGCGAAGATGGAAACCTTCCTGTGACCATGGGTTCTGCTCTGACATAAGAGGTGCTCTGCTGGCTTGGGCCAAGGATGACCCACAGACAGGGACACCCTGAGCCTGGGGTGCAGATGGATAACGGCTCCTCCAGAGGTCATCAGGGCCATCTCAGAGAGCAAACTGACCTGGAGTGGACTCGGTACCCTCTGCAGGTCTTACCAGTTCGGGTTGGGTTGGCTTCAGCAGCTCTGTATAGAAGGGACAAAATGGGGGAGAGGCATCATGCAGTGGCTTGCTGTGCATGTGCCTGAAGGGAAGAGAAAGAATGCAACAGCACTTTGTTTTTTCTGGTGTAAAATGAGACTTTTTGCTATGAAATAGCAGTCCTGAAATAAATCTGCCACGGAGCTGCTTTTGTTTGTTTGTGGAAAAGATCTCGACTTCCCTCTAGATGTGTAGGGTTTGGGTTACAGTAGGGCTGGCTTGTTATGCTCCTGTCTTACAGTACATGGGAGGGGAAGGTCCCTGGTGGTTGCGTACCCAAAAGCAAATATAATTTCTGATGCTCAGTTTAGAGGAAACAGCACGTTGTATCACGTTCTTGCCTTCAATGTGTGTTTGCTTTTAAATCTGCGTTTCAGCCAAGTGTGCTAATTCAGAAGGGTCATTCAGTTTTCCTACGGCATCTAATGTTACTGCTCTTTGCAGCTGACTTTGGAGTGTCTGCCAAAAACATGAAAACCTTGCAGAAGCGAGACTCCTTCATTGGGACCCCTTACTGGTGAGTGACCCGCTTGCTAAGAAATCCCATGTTTGTGAGGAGCTTCACTCTTCTGAAAATCAGGCTTGCTCAGAAATGGGGAGCTGATGGCCTTTGGGATATGTTGGACCATAGTGCCTTACCGAGCATGGGTGGGAGGATTTTGACAAGGAGTCTTGGCCAGTGTCCACATGTGCAAGGGTTTCCCTTGCCTGAAGGGAGCTGTGAGCAGCCTCGGTGGTGCGGGAGCATTGCCCGGTGTCACAGCGCCCTGAGCCGGCCAAGGGACCACCATGCTCCAGGCTTGGAGGAGCAAGAGACACACATGTGCTCGCGTGTGTGCGCTCGCTGCTCCCCCCACCCCAGGGGCGGAGTGGGCTTTGAAGCAGCTCCAAGCACATGGGAACGACTCCTCGCTCCAGAAATGCAATCTCTAAATCACCCGACTTGCTGAAGGAAGGGAATCGGCGAGGATTAATTTATTGTCTGAAGCAACATCCGTGCCAGATGTCAGTGGCCTGGGGGTTTCCACGGGCTGCCTGGGCTGTCTCTGTTGGTCTACGGAAGAGGGGAGAGGGTTGGACCCCTTAGAAAAGATGCTGCTTCTTCCGAAACCCAGAGCTGGGAGGAAAGGCCACTTTTTGTGCAGTGTTGAGGATTATTTAAAGCATTTAATCACTGCTGCAAGGCTCACATGCACAGCAGCGGTGTCATCCCTCCCCATCCCTGCTCCTTGCTCTGCCTCTTGCAGGATGGCCCCGGAGGTGGTGATGTGTGAGACCATGAAGGACACTCCATACGACTACAAGGCGGACATCTGGTCCCTGGGAATCACACTGATCGAAATGGCCCAGATCGAGCCACCCCATCACGAGCTCAACCCCATGAGAGTCCTGCTGTTTTTTTTCTCCCCCCCCCACGCTCAGCTGCCCTTCCAAATGGTGAGGGCTTTTGGGCAGCAGAGTATGCGTCTCCCAACTTACACAGTATTTCAAGAGAGAAGAAATAGTCTTTTATAGCAGTATTGTTTAATTTGAGAACCTAATGTAGGATTCTAGCTGTACTCTAGGTCCAGCTGTGTGCTCAGGGCCCTGAGAGCACTGCTGGCCAAAAGCAGGCTGCTCAGCGCTACCTGTGCTGTGACCGTGCTGCCCTTGTTCAGGCAGCAGGGGGGGAGCTGCTGCCCACCCGCAGCCCTGCTGAAGCGAGGGTGATCCCATGGCTGTTTTGAAAACATCCTAGTTTTGTATGAAAGGCAGATTTTCCTTTAAACCTGGAGATGGCCAAGAGCTCTAGAATTTCTTTCATAGTCTGGGAAAGTCTCTTCTGCACTTAAAAAAATCCAATCAGTTAATTTTTTTTTTTTAATCGTGACAAAACCCATTGCATGATAGCCAGCAGCGTATTATTGTGAGAGCACTGGAGTCACAAGCGTTTTTACAGCAGTTCAGGTAGCGGGCAGGAGCCTGCTGCTAAAACCCAGCAGGCAGGGTGGGAGCGCTTCCTCTGGAGCAGCTCAGAAGCCAGAATTGGATCAGGGACACACTCTGTATCTCAGAGCTGCGCTTTGCAGGCTGAGGGTGCCCTCCTATGGGGTTCCTGGTCCTTCACAGCCATCCTTTCACACTGCAGCTGTGGGGATGGGTCCTGGAGCATCCTTGTCCACAAGCAGCTCCACCCATCGGCACCCTTTGGAGGATAACTGCTGGTGTCCTCTCCTATCTCTCTGCCTTGGCCCTGGGGCACAGTGGCTGGCGCTCAGTCCTGCTGTCTGTTGCCATCACAGGTAAGGCAAAATCTAGTCCCTCATTTGGTCACGTTGCTGATTCTCTTACAAATAATCAGAATAACTGAGCACAGGGTTTCCCATGCTGGGAGTGAAACAGTGATCGTGGCCAGGTGCCAACTGGGACACAACTGCAAAGGGATCGAGCAGACCCCTGTGGCGTTCGAGGCCTTTCCCTCTTCTGAGCTTCTTGCCAATGACTGTGTTTTAAGGTCCCTGGAGTTCAGAGACTTCCTGAAGACGGCGCTGGACAAGAACCCAGAGACCCGGCCCAGTGCTGCCCAGCTGCTGGAGGTAGGGACCAGCACCGGCCCCTGGCCTGGTGTCTGTGTCTGCCTGGGTCTGCGAGTGTCTGAACCACTGTGTCTGGACAGCCTGATTCCCTTTAAGGAAGGAAACAAAAAAAGTGTTGATGGGTCCTAGACTGATTTCAGATTATTTTTCCCTTGTTTAGAAAGTTCATAGTAGTTTTCAGCCACTAAAATGCTCCAAAAAGCAACAGTAATGTTTTTCCCTTTGGAGCAAACTGCAGAGCCCCTGTGGACACCATCTGGAATAGAAATGGCTCCCATTGCCTAAAAATGCTCACAAGGCAGCTAGCTTGGATTTTACCTGGTTATCCCAGATTTAAATTCAACTCCTTTCCTTTCCTCCTGTCCCCTTCCAAAATAATAGCAAAAATCTGGAAGATGCTTTTTCCCCACTGTCTGCAAAATCTCTCACTCTGCAGCGCTGGCACCCTGGCTGCACGCTTCCCGTCCCGCACTGGAGTCAGCGGAAGGAAGCGTGCAATGTGCTCTGCAAACCCGAGGGACTCCCCAGCCTTTTGCTGAAGCTCAACACAAACACCCCGCTGTGTGCACTGAGCGATTTGAGCCTGATTTCAATTAAACCTTCCCTCATGCTCTGTTTGCACCCAGGGATTCTGCAGACAAGCTCTTGCCCCACTGCCAGTGGCACCTCATGGGCTTGGACCTGCACCCCAGAGCTCAGCCCACCCATGGTGAGGTGGGGATGTCTCCTCTACAGCGAGAGCCCCTTGTTTAAATGCAGCTGGTGCTCTGTTTGGGGGATGTTGACATAAAGCAGCTTTGCAGAGCACCATGCTTTGAGCATCTGTGTGCAGAGCTGGCGATTAGCCTCGGCATCATGTTCTCTCTTGTTCTTTCTCATATGTGCAGCACGTATCTGTAAATTCATCTGGGGGTTTAAGCCTGGTGACACTGGCAAGAACCACATCCTTAGGTCTTTGCAGTTGTTTAAAAGCAAGAAGTGGTCCTCACTGTTGCCATCACCGAGTGGTCACTCAGCCACGAGGTCTGGTTTTTGGCCACCTCACGTGTGTGCATTGTGCTTGGCTTTTCAGCATCCCTTTGTCAGCAAGGTGACTAGCAACCGGGCCCTGCGCGAGCTGGTGGCTGAGGCCAAGGCTGAGGTGATGGAAGAGATCGAGGACAGTCGGGATGAAGTGGAAGACGACGACTCATCGGAGTCTGCCTCGGTGAGCACTCCTGGCCCTGTGCTGGCAAGTTTGCCGGTGCGGCTGTGGTGGGGGAAAGAGCCCAGCAACTTTTCTTGGCTCCAAAAGGCTGCTTCGTGGCTATTCTGGGCCCCATCAGGTGGAGTGGGAAGTGGTTGCTTGGGTAGGGAGGGCCTGTTTTTCGGTGGCTGCCAAGGGCATGGAGAAACAATGACGCTGGTGGGTGGCCCAGCTGCCTGCTCGCAGGAGGGGCTTGCAAAAAGTTTTTTTTGGGGGGGGACAGGGGGAAGGAAAAAAAAAGTGAAAAATAGGCCCTGGTACAAGCTGGAGAAGCTGGAGTGGAAGCAACGCCAGCAGCATGTGGGGCAGCAGTGAGGCACCACCAGCCCTAGGAGGGAGCTGGGCAAACCTGCCCCTAAGCTGGGCTCTTTGAAGGGGACAGCATGGGACTGCTTGGGCAGCTTTGCTGTGGGAGATGCCCCAACCTCCCTCATCTGTGGCAAAGGACGGTGATTAATCCACGGTGGAGTTAGCCACAGGAAAAGGGGTTCAATATGCAAACTCCTAGGCTGCTTCTTAAGAATTTACAGATCCTGGAGCTGTTTCCTTCCAGTCAGCGTCCACAGCCCTTGGGACCACATACCTGGAGGAAGATAGAAGTATCCCAGGACAGATGTCCTAAAAGGGAAGATTTCCTCCCAATAACTCTTTAGCTGTGGGTGACTTTGCTCTGAAGTGTGGGGCCTTGCAGCTCATGCAGTTATGTTGAAGCAGTGGTGCAAAACCCAACGCCTTCCCTTCACTGTCTTTCCAGCCCCCTGGTAAGCATAAGCGGGACCCCTCTGAAGCGAGTCAGCTGAGTTTTGATGGGGAGAAGCCTCCAGACTCTTCCTTGCCCAAGGCAGTGAATGGACCTGAGGGGACTGGCAAGGAGACCACAGATGGACAAAGTGATCAAGTCTCAGATGAAGGGATAAGCAGTGACAATGACAAAGTGGAGAGCAACAACTCCACAAAACCCCTTGCCGGCTCTGCCTCCTCTGGCTCAGAGGATGGGAGACCCATCTTGGGCACCCAGGGCAAGCCAGACATCATCTTGCAGCCTGGAAGGCTGGGTAACTCAACTGAGGGGGACAAGCAGCCTTGGCCAGGCAGCAAGGAGCGGAAGAGCATTGGGGAGCGACCGGAGAGCAGCCACCTGGAGAACTTCACAGAGGAGAAGCTTGCCAACGGAAGCTTGGATCCCCCGGTGCTGTTCCCCGGCAGCCGGTCCAAAGGGGATTCAGATTCTGGCAGCACTTCAGCCTCTGAAAGCATGGACCTCACCATCTCCCTGTCTGCTGACCTGTCCCTC
>NW_008824283.1:1530742-1538355 GCF_000699105.1 Pygoscelis adeliae | reverse complement strand
GCCCGTGCCCTCACCAGATAGAGCTGTTCCATCTCTCTAAAGGTGAGAGTAGTGGGCAGAGGGTGTGGAGAAGGAAGGACAGCAAACCCCTGTTAAAAAGTGCTGAGGTTTTTTCCTTTTTTAACCAAGCCCCTGAAATTCAGATCCTCTCCTTGAGAGGCTGTGCACATGCACGCATTGGCCATAGCCCCTTAAACTTCTTCTGAGAAAGCAGCATGCTGTACTCTGGATGGGGTTAATCTTTGACTACAGGAGGAGAAAGTGAGTTGACCCTAGTCTGCCCTGTGCCTGAACGTGGGGAGCAGGTGAAGTAGGAGAGGACAGAGGCTGGACGAAGACAGAGGGTCTGGGAATCTTGCTTTAGCACGATGCTAAAGACCATCCAGGTGCCACCTCAGTGCTATTTGGTGAGATAGCTGGAAAGGCTGGCGATAGCACTTGCAATGTGAGCATCCAGGCTTGGAGCTCTGCAAATAAACACAGGACCAGCAAGGAGGGAGGAAGCCCATCTCCAGGCAAAGCCTTCGATGGTTTGTTTTCCCTGTCTATGGGATGCCTGTCCTAGCTGGGCTCAGGGTGGCACAGCACATGGTGCTGGGTTAAGCTGTGCCATAGGCACATGGCATGTCCTCAAGTGAAGGAGAAGCTCTTGGTGGAGCTGCTGCAGGTACATGTGTCCTCTGTTGTCCCAGGCCACTGAAATCTAATGGAAGTCTGATGTTTTGTAGCTATTTTGGGTCCCTGAGAAGTGTGAAGTAACCGTGCCACTCGCCTGACTTGTGCAGTCATACACAGTCAGAGCAAGGACAAGTATGAAACCCAAAATGTGATTTCCTAAACTTTATCCATTGCCCATCACTCTGCTGCTCTTCCCTAGAACACCTAGCCTAAGGAGAAAGCTTATTTGCGCTGGTGCCTCTCTTAATTTTTCCAACCTGCCATACATCTGGCCTGGTTTGTGTCAGCAGTGACTTGCATGAAAACCTCCCAGGCTTCTTGGCTTTTGTTAAGGCTTTCTGGAGGCTGGGAATGCTTGTGAGCCAGAGCCAGCCAGGTCAGCATGGCTTAGAGGAAGAGGCAAAATAACTGGAATGATATTTGCTGAGCTTCAGAAGAAGAAATGTGTGTGACTTGAGGGGGCAGAGTGATGTGTTGCACAAGATCTTTATCCAATTGCCTTCATGAGTGATAGCTTCCTGGCACAGGAAGGTGCCCAAAAACCATTCTCGGCAAAACTTTCCTCCCCTCCTGTCTCCTGCTGTGAGCATGAGAGCCAGCATCCCCCGCAGGAGCCCACAATCAATGTGGATCCCTAATGAGGGAAGTGTGTTGCTCTTGCATAGCAATTTACCCCTCCTCACTGCCTTTCCTATGACACCTGGTCTCCTTGAGGCCAGCCAAAGATTCATATGATGCCACTCATGTAATTGCTCTCCCCAGTTGGTACCCTAGAAGGGGAAAGGAGCTTTTTGGGTTTTAAAGGGAGTAAGTCTCAAAGAGATGGTCATGTTAGATCACAGTTTGAATTGCCCCAGCCAGAGGCAATGCTCAGAACAAACGAAATGGCATCTCTCCGAGCAAGGTGTTCAAGCAGAGCTGTTCTCCAGGAGTGATGCTGTGGGAGGGCCCTGGGAAAGATGCCCTGCTGACGCCTCTGCTTTGCCCAATGAGCTGGGAGTGTGTATGTGGGGGTACCAGGCTGCATTGCTCCCTCCTCACCCAGGCTCCTTGCCCAGCCTTAGTTTCATGGGGTTAAAGTCCCCGGCTCTGCCCTTGTGTTCCTGGTGCTGCTGGACTGCATGCAGAGGGTGCCAGGCAGGTTGCAGCAAGAGAAGGGGCAGCAAAGAGTTAAACCATTTCTGGTTGTAGACATTAACTATTACATGCTTTTTATCACAGGCTAAACTGCAAAGTTAAGGTGGCTCTTTTATTACCAGACTCTTTGTCCAGTTGCTTATAGTTTAGTCCAAAACCAAAAAAGTTTTGGCAAAGAGTATCCAGGTCTCTGTTTCTTTTTCTAGAAAGATTAGGGATAAAAAATCTACAGGTGGGTTTGGGAGTTTCTCTGGCTTCCCCATTGCAGCACGCTCTCCAGGGGCTTGCTTTGGGCTTTGCAGGCTCATGTGAAGCTCTTCTGCCATCTTTTATATCTGTAATGGTCATCACAGTAAGAGCAAGAAGACTTCAGGGAGCCTTTGCTCATTCTACCACTGTGCTTTCCCTGTAGGACTACATGATTCAAGTGGTTCATATCCTTTTTTTTTTTTTTTTGCCAAAGAAACTAAGTCCCTGGACGCAGCCCTTCAGCCAGGCTTGGGCTGCTGACCCTGCAGAGGGATGCTGACCCGCTGTGGCACTGCTGGGAGAGGACGTGTTGCTCCTGGCACTTGTCCCTACCTGTGTTAATGAAAGTGAGCCTGGGCTGTGCTTTGTGGAGGTCACTGTAAGGGGCTCGGAGCTGGCTGTGATTAGCGAAGTATTGTAATGAGGGCCAGAGGGAGACGAGCACTGAGCCTTTGGGCAGGACTGGCTTGTTTCCCCATGGCTCCATCTGCAATCGCAGCCTGATGTGGGGGCTTTGCCTGCCTCACACCTGCAGGTGCATGGGGGGTACCTGCGGGTCAGGTGGCCCAGCAGGTTTTAAAGGAAACATTGCAAGCTTCATGTTGTGTTCATTCCTTGGCACTGCAGTTCAAGGGGGTTCCAGCATCCCTCATCAGGCTTCGCTTTAGTTGGACATGGAGAGAAAGGGTCTTCAGGTGGTGGGTTGTCTCTCCTCCAGGTCAGGTTTCTGCAGGGTGGAAATCACACTGTCCTGTAGCGTGGTACCAAAGGTTGCGTGGCTTGAATGGCAGCTCCAAATCTGCAGCTGATTCCCCCCCCCATGTGGTTTTCTTGCTTATGTTCTTCATTAACAACAGCATCAAAATTGCTCTGAGGCTTCCAGCTGTAGCACCCCGTGCAGCAAGCCGGGGAGCTGCTTCATGGCCTCCTCCTTTCCTCCCCTGCCGAACTCAGGATTCCCGAATGCACAAGAAGACGCTGAAACGCACCCGCAAGTTTGTGGTGGATGGAGTAGAGGTGAGCGTCACCACCTCGAAGATCATCAGTGAGGATGAGAAGAAGGATGAAGAGATGAGATTTCTCAGGCAAGTGGGTCACTGGGATGGAGGAGGGCAGAGCACTGAGCCGGGGCAGGGTTTTCTTCTCCACAAGCAAATCCAGGAGCAGCCTAAAGTCCTCTCACTTTCTGTCTTGGTCCCACTTGGACAGGACAATTGTCCAGTGTGGACATCACTTCTTTTAGCCTTTCCCTGGCTGGCAGAGGGCTTGCTGTACCGTGTAAGCTGAGCTCTGTTTGCATGCAGGGGAACAAGGGATGCATCTCGGGGTTAAGATGCAACAAGTCTGTGACAAGGGAAGCTTGTGCTGTGGCTGGCTCTGTCCTCTGAGGATGACTGAATGTGTCTCCAGGGCTGTAGGTATGCTAGCTCAATGGAAATAAGCACAGAAATCTTCTCAAGATGCTCCTCTTCCTTTTGGTCTTGTATGTCCTCAGACTTCAATAACAGAAAGGCCAAGGGAATTGTAAACTCCTTGAGCATCGCTTAATATTCATGGGTGTATCCTCCCTGCTTAAGCCTTTATGACTCCTTTGCGGAACTTACAGCTTTCAAACCTCCATGACCTATTCTCAGGGAGAGAAACTGCTGTTTCTAGCTTCATTACTATCAGTAGCAGCACTGAAATGAAAAGGCCCATAAAATAATTAAAATACAAATTGTTTTGCTTGATGCCCTATTCTAGGCTCCCTTGTGCTGCTCTGAGGAACTCCCTGAGAATGTAATCTGTCCCAAGCACCATGTGTCCCTGTGGCAGCCTCATTCCTAGGCCCTAATATCAGATATGTGCAGAAGCTCGTTAGCTACTCAGTTTCATGTGAGAAGTGCATATAACCCCAATATAACATGGGGAGCACATGTACTAGCATACAGGCAATTTGCAGCCACAGCTGCTTTCTCCTGGTCCTCTCGGGTGTGGTGACATCCCTGAAAAGAGGCTCCTTTTTAATTTTTAAATAGTGCCTGCTTCACCTGGGAGGTGGGGGAAGGGAGAGAGAGGCTTGGGTTGGAAAGCATCAAGTCCCTGAACACCTTTTGGGAGAAGTGGTTATTCCCTTGGGACTAGCTAGCAGGCACGATCAACTCTCCTGGCATCTTAATTTGTACTTAAGGGGCTTGTTTCTGGCATTTTGGAACACACCAAGGTATTGATGCGAAGGCTAGCTTAGAAGAGAGCACATCATATTGCGCCAGTTCATTTAATGGGGCTTGAGTTTATTTTGAAAGAAGAAAGCGTTCCAAAGTGCTTTTTCCAGGAGGGCCCCCGGAGAGGGTTGTACTTAATGTGTAAGGCTAATGCACAGCAGCGGAGGTCATGGTGGGGATCCTGCAGAGGGAAACTGCTGCTGCTGGTTCTTTTACGTGGTACATCAGTGATTTCCAGCTTGGTCAGGCACAAACATGGCAACCATCTGGGCAGAGGCTCCCTTTTGTGAAGGATGTGAAGCTGGATGAGAGGAGTGATGCAATGTTGTGATAGATAAGTCAGAATTTGGGAAAACTGTTCTTTGTGCCACCCAGGCGTGATCAAGAAGGGATGCGGAGTGCAGGGGCCAGGCCAGTGCCAGCTTGGCCTGAGCTGTTTTGAAGACCAGTGTGTGCTAACCCAGCTGGCAGAATGGGTATTTTGGGTGCTGAGGGAGAGCATTGCCTGCAGCATCGCCTTAGGAGCCTTGACAGGGCTTGTTTGAGAAGCTGTGAAAGCTAATAGGCCTCACTTGTGAAAACTGACAGTTTGCCAACAGTTAACGTAATTAGCATCCCGCTTCCTCACGGTGCGCTGGTGTCGCAGAGCCCAAGAGTCCATCAGTCAGTTGGCATTTACATCCTGTGTGTGCTCAGAGCAAGTGGCAGGGTGCTACAGGATGGCTGTGCGGCTTTCATTCCCTGCTGAAATGATCTGGTTATTGATTCTGCCATCTCTGCTCAGGCATGCAGCTCTAAATTTGTCTGACTCTGTGTTTCTTTCTCACCCTCCGTTTTGACCATCTGCAGGCGCCAGGAACTGCGGGAGCTGCGTCTCCTTCAGAAGGAGGAGCACCGAAACCAGGCCCAGCTCAACAGCAAACACCAGCTGCAGCTGGAGCAGATGTTCAGGCGCTTCGAGCAAGAAATGACGGTACGTGAGCAGGGAAGGGGAAGCTCCTGGTATCTGCTGGTTTGACTTCTCCCCTGCAGATGCCCTGCAAATCCTTGTGCAGAGTGATGCTCTCTGGGTTGCAGCAGTCCTGGGGCATCATATCCAGAGAGAGCAGGACCACCCAGGAACCCCTTTGGGATTTGAGGGATGGGATGTGTTTGTGGAGGACAGAGCCTTTTGTGGGCATTAAGCACATGCAGCCTGCAGCTTGGGAAGCACTGACTGCCATTGCCTGGCATGGTGTAGCAGGGGAAGGGTTGTCTGGACTTTCCCTCTTCAGTGGTCTTTTCTTGTATGTCTGTTCACAGCTACTGTGAGAAACAGTTTATAGTGGTGGTGTATTTGGAAGAAAAAAGCCTTTTAAATAAGAAAGCAGTGTGGACAGAATGTGAGAGCAGGAAAACGAGCAAGTTTGAGTATAAATTGAATAAAGATAAACTAGGCTTACATACCTAGTCCCTCTGTGGGCAGCTTACATTGAAGTAAAATAATTTTGTAGGTAAGTCCCTTTAAAGCTTTCGTGAGCCAACTTTTAAATACCCCTTTATTAATTCACCTCTGTGCGCCTGGTAACCCCATCCCCTTGCGGCAGGCTGGGAGCCATCACTTATTCGTGTGTTCTGTTATATTTCTAAAGTCTTGACATGCCACATCTGTGAATTCCCATCTTAGCAAGTCACTTCTCATTTGTGAGATTTATTCACCGTACAGTGCAATGTGCAAAAGCCCCAAACCTGCTGCTTTTGCCGTTTCCCTGGGGCAGTTTGCAACCTGCTCCCATTGATACCCGTGTGTTCCATCCCTGCTGCTCGCAGGGAGGGAGAGGTCAGACACAAGGGTGTTGTCAGAACGCAGCACCCTCAAACTTGAAAATCCTGGTCTGCAGAGAAAGAACTGTTATGCTTGAGCTTCACTGCCTGCTATTATTTGCCCAGCGCTGTGGGTCCCAGTGGGATGCTGTAAATCAGGACATAAGCAAGGAGAAAGGGTTGAAATGCACTAGGACAAGTTCAAAAATGCTTTAGGCTCACGCTAGAGCTGACTCTGCCCTGTGTGCTTCATGGGGCGTTATCTGGAAATTCCTCTGTGTTTAGTAAAGAGGCTCAACTCGTGCAAAGACAACCCCCCCCCTTATTTTTTTTCTTCTTTTTTTTTTCCTTTAAACTTTTGGAAGGAAATGAAGCACAGAGGAGGCTGAGGTTGACCTCTGTTCCTTTCCCATACAGACAAAGAAGAAGTTCTATGACACCGAACTAGAAAACCTCGAACGGCAACAGAAGCAGCAGATTGAGAAGATGGAACAAGATCACTCACTGCGCCGGCGGGAGGAGGCCAAGCGCATTCGCCTGGAGCAGGAGCGGGACCATGTCAAATTCCTGGAGCAGCTGAAGCAGATGAAGAAGGAGGTAAAAATAGGGATAGGATGGAGGAAAGCTGGTTTCCTGCATCTGTTTCTTCCAGGAAAGCTTCAGCATTTCTCCATAGCAGAACTTGAGAGGGAAGCAGTTGTTGGTGTTTTAGCAGGAAGCTCTTGCTTTTCTTTGGTATATTTGGGTGTTTTCTGAGGTCCATCTGTTTAGTGACATTAGGTGGGGTTGTTCTTGGTCTAAAGTTAATCTGCTGATAAATCTCATTTCCCTCCCCAAAGGTCAAGAACGAGGTTGAGAAGCTGCCACGGCAACAGCGCAAAGGGAACATGAAGGTGAAGATGGATGACTTTGCCCAGAAAAAACAAACCATGGTAAGGCTGAGGGAAGATTGCCACAACTCCGGGATTGGAAAACGTATAGTAGACAGAAGCATCCTTCTTCCTTGAGGGATGGGCAGTTTCTAAAATGCCACCAGATGCTTTTCAAGTTGCAGCAGAAAGAGGGCTCGTGGTGGTACTTGCTGTTTTCTTCCAGGAACAGGAGTTTTTGGCCAAGCAGAAGGAGGACCTGGAGCTAGCCATGAAGAATATAACCACCCAGAACAAAAAAGAGATCTGCGACAAGGAACGCGAGTGCCTGAACAAAAAGCAGCAGCTCATGAGAGGTGGGTGGCAAAGGCTGAAAAGGAGGAAAGCAAATGCTGTAACGCTGGGTTTATCCAACGCTGGCTCTTCCCATGTAACAGATGCTGTGACAGAGTTGCAAGCTGGCAGGAGAAGATTTTAGAAAAAACAGCCTTGCCAGATCCCGTCTAAATGTTTAACAATAATAATACTTAGTGCTCTAATCTTCAAAGTGCTTTACAAATATGATCAAATTAGGCTTCATAATTGCAAGGAATGACTTTTTGATATGGTTTGCAACCCATTTCTCTTGGAAAACAGGCGGTGAACAATCACCCCCCACATCTGCTGTACTGTT
>NW_008824283.1:1529476-1530696 GCF_000699105.1 Pygoscelis adeliae | reverse complement strand
GACGCTGTGTGGGAACAAGCTGGGGGGGCCAGGCTGGGTTGTCTCCTGACCCTTCTCCCTTCCTCAGACCGGGAGGCATGCATCTGGGATCTCGAAGAGCATCAGCAGCAGGAGAAACACCAGCTTGTCAAGCAGCAGCTAAAGGACCAGTATTTCCTCCAGAGGCACGAGTTGCTCCGGAAGCATGAGAAGGTGAAGAGTTGGTGCCTTCCTACGACGGTGCTGGTCAGCAGGGTGCCTGGGTGTCCCCAGAAGGGATGTTTCCCTTCCAGGCTGTAAGTGGGGGGTGGAGGGTGGGTTTAGGAGTTAAGGGATTTGGTCATTATTAGTGAAAAGGGACCAGAATAATGTCTAGATCGGCCTGCTTGCTTGGGATGTGTATTCTGTGCTGCATGCATTTAACGTACAAGAAGCAGTTGTGGATTTTGGGGGCTTTTCTGGAAATCTGTCACTGTCCGGTATGCGGGATGGTGGATTCCCAGAGCAGCGAGTGAAGACTTGGCACATCTGTCAGTCATTTCTGCTTCCTTCCAGCCCCCTTCTCTGCTTTCACAGCATGTTCAGTATCATGCCCTCATCTCTTTTTTCCCCTTGGAGCTGTCTGTCACCAGCTACCTCCATGCAACTCCCCAAGTCTGGTCTCCAGCTCTCTTTGGTCTGCTCAGCACTTGTTGGCCTGAGGTATCTCTCCTCCTCTGATACCTGTCCGTCTGCCATTGCAGGAAAGGGAGCAAATGCAGCGATACAACCAGCGCATGTTAGAGCAGCTGAAAATTCGGCAGCAGCAGGAGAAAGCCCGGCTCCCCAAAATCCAGCGGAGCGAAGGGAAGACACGCATGGCCATGTACAAGAAGAGCCTTCACATCCACTCCAGCGGGAGCGCATCCGAGCAGCGGGAGAAGATAAAACAGGTCAGGTCCTACAAAGGACACCAAGGCTGAGGCTTGGCTTGGGGGTGAAGTACTTTGCTGGCCTACTGGCAGAAGGGAAGTCGGAAAAAGGCAACTGTTCCCAGATTCCTAACCCACTGCAGGGAGTCAGAGGTCTTTGTTTGTGTGGTTTTCAGCGCTGCTTCCATCATGACTAGTGTTGGGAAGCATCCCTGGGGCATTTCTTTCTTTCCTATATAATAGTGCAAGCTGGCCAGTCTCTTAACCGGCTTCAGAGATCAACGTGACACTGCCTACATGGGCACCTGCTTTTCTCTCTTCCAGGTTGCT
>NW_008824283.1:1524462-1529460 GCF_000699105.1 Pygoscelis adeliae | reverse complement strand
AGCAGGAAGAGAAAAGGCAAAAAGCAGAGCGGCTACACCAGCAACAGAAGCACGAGACGCAGATGAAGGACATGCAGGCCCAGTGTGAGAGCAACACAAATGAGCTCCAGCAGCTGCAGGTACCCATCCCTTGTGGCTCAGCCTCTTGGAGCTGCCTGGGCACTGTTTCTGCTCTAGCACAAGGGGCATGTCGTAAGAAGTGGCTGCAGAGGACTATCAGTGAACTAGAACTGATGACCCCTGCTCTGCCTTGAGAGGTTTTTGTGGCCATGTCTAAACATGCCCTGGAGCTCAGAGCTCTGCCTCTGGCCAATGCAAGTCCTGTTCGACCACAGGATTTATGGTCCCAGCTGCTTGATGGGTGTTCTGTTTTGTGATCTGTGTTTAGAATGAGAAGTGTCACCTCTTGATTGAGCACGAAACCCAGAAGCTTAAGTCCCTGGATGAGAACCACAACCAGCACATGAAGGAGTGGCGGGACAAGCTGAGGCCACGGAAGAAGGTAGTGCCTCCTCGGCGTGAGCAGGGTGTCCTGTTTGGCTGGTTGGAGGGGACAGTATCCGTAGCTCCAGTACAATCTCAAATACATCTCTTCTGTGTGTGTTCCCTTCTGCTTAAGGCCCTGGAGGACGAGCTGAACCAGAAGAAGCGTGAGCAGGAGATGTTCTTCAAGCTGAGCGAGGAGGCAGATGGACAGACACCAGCATCCCCAACCAAACATGCCAAGTTCGTCCCATTCAGCTCCACAGAGAGCTCGTAATGCCTCACAGCTGGCAGGCCACCAGCTGGTACTTGCTGTGTCCTCCTGGGCTGCAGGTGGGCAACTTGGACTTGGAAGACCCTCTCAGCAGCCTCTTCTCACAACAGCACCCTCCTGTCCCCTTGCTCTGTCTGGGATAAACATGGCCTCTGTCCTGCACTAGGGGATGCCGACTGGAAGTTTGGTGGCTTTTCCAGGGGCTGGCCTGCTCAGCACAGCTCCACGCTGGGAAGCCGGGCAGGACGCTTTCTGCGATCATACTTGCACTGTTAGCTGGATGCGTTGCCTCTCGCGTGAGCCTGGTGCTCACTGGGCTGGTCATCTCAGACCGAAGCAATAACGGCTCTGAACAGGAGAAACGGGCGGTGGCTCCTGGCCTCTGTGCAGTAGTTGTCAGCCTCTCTCTCCACTGTGGCTGCTCCTCCTCCCAGTAAAGACTAGTCTGGGGCAGAGCAGCTTTGGTGTTGTCTTAGGCTAACCTTGGCCTTGTGGCCCCCCCAACACTTGCCTTAGATTTATTTCTATCTACTGTGTCCCCCTTTTGCTCAAGGGAGACAGTGATTTGGATTTTTTTTTGTCTTTGAGGCGGGAGGGTTGGGTTTTTCTTTCCTGTTCCTCATCAGACTATGCAGAAAGGGGACTGGCTGGAAGTCCTTCCAAAGATGCTTTTGCTTCTTCATTTGCTGTGATTGCTGGCACCACAGTCCCTCGGCACCTAGCTAACACTATCTTATCAGAGACTGGACTATGGCATAATTAAACTGTTCAGCTGGCTGCAGGCTTTTGTCTCTTAAAGAAGTGTATGTGTATGGGCAGAGGGGGAGGTTTGTAACAGTGCTCAGTCCTGCGGTGAAACAGTGAGGTATTGGTCACTCTCATGTGCCTTCTGGTCAGGACAAGTGAGGGGCAGAAGAGTGTTATTGCCAGAACCCTCATGATCACATATGTGCTTGAGATTTTTTTAAGTGCTGTATATGTGTTGGCCATGTGGGTCAGCCAACCTGGCCACTCTGCAGTCAGGGTTATGGGCTGCAAAGCATCATTTGGAAGGAATAAAGGAGTCTTGAAACAAGGGATGCAAGGGAAGAGGAGATGCAAAGGCAGGTCACAGTGGCTTGTTACTCTCAGCATCACTTTCTCCACTGCTGTCTCATCTCCTTATGATGTGCCACAGTTTCTTGGATGATTTTCCTGGCTTTCAGCTTAGAGTCATGCTGTAGAGTGGCAGAGCAGTCGCAGGTCCAGCCCTCTGTCCTTTCTGCTCCATGGTGATGTGTCTTGGTTGGGCTGCCTTCCTCCACCTGCACAAGGCACTGCTTGGCTGAGCTGCTGGGTAGGACCCAGAGCACAGACCTGGGTAGGGGGACAGAGACGTCACTGGGCAGCACCTTCTTCTTTACACAACCAAAAGGTGTAAGGTAGCACTTAAGTTTTTCTCTCTGTTGATCTCTGGAAAACATTGTTTGGTTTAGGCCTGCTTCCAGAGTAAGAAAAAATGTCTCTACTTAAAAAATGTTATTTTAATGTCTCATGTGTTGATTTGGAGACATACTGGCATTTCAGGAAAAGATGGAATGTGATGTGCTACACTTCAGGTACCTAGGTGAGGGAGCCAGCCCCCAGGTCATTAACACCTCTTTTATCTGAGGAGGGCATTTACATTTACTACCCATTTAGAGTTTGTAATACATATTTATAAGCTTCCTCCAAACTAGCAAGACTACATCTATTTGGGTCATTCCAAGTTTCTTCTGAATTCACACCGTTGATGTCTTTATTAATGAATATAGCCTAGATGGAGATCTTAAGGGCTGGGACCCTTTGCAAGCAGATTGCATAGCAGCTTTTCAGTAACTGGCCTGTCCTCCTAGGAAGACCATCTGTTCCATCTCCAGAAGTATTGACTATACTTTTCAGATATGATAGCACCAGGTTAGGAGCTGATGTAAAATTAATGAATGCAGGGCGTTGTTCCTGAACAATGTGCTGGTTTGAGACTTTAAATTGCATTAGAAATGTGTGCTGGCAGCCCCAGCAGTTTGGCTCCTGGTCCCATTGGGGTCAGGCTGGAGCTAGTCTACGAAATGGTTGTTGTCACAGAAATCAGTACCTGGTGCCTGTCCTTTCACGTGTTACACGTGACTTGCAGAAGGATGTCCTGCAGCATACTGTTCATAACATACCTCCTCCAGCTGAAGGGCACTGCCACTTCTGACTGCTGCCTTGCACCAGCCCAGGGAGCGCCAGCTCCCTCTGGATATTGTGAGGCATGAGGAAGGAGACTATTTCTGGAGACTTTAAGAGCTGATGTGATGCCCTTATGGTAAATCGGTTGTCCCTTTCTCCAGTCCAGCTTATTTGCAGCCTGGAGCTAGCAACATAGTTTTGCTTTTGCTAACAGAGGGTGGGAATGGTTTTGTCCCCTGCCCTTTCCCTATTCTCTGTTCCCTCTCCGGGTGTGCCAGGGCTCTAGTACCATGTCCCTCTCCTAGAAGAGGGCAGGGGAGCACATCTTCTGATTGCCATGTTTACAGGGTGGTTATATTCCCCCCCCCTTTCAAAAGAGGATGTTTTTATTGTTTCCTGTTCAGAAGGAACCGTGAATAAACCCCGCTTTTTTTTGAGGGGGGATGGGATGCCATTTTTTTAAAATGTGGCTTTGAATAAAAAGTGTTTTTTAATATTTTGTAAAGTGTCCTCAGTGGGGCGACCACTGTGATGTAAAGGCCCTTCTAATAAAGTAACAGACTGAGAAACCTGGGCATGCGTCTGATTTCCTGCCTGATCACCGGCTGTGGCCTCAGACCAGCTTTGCTTCTAGTGTAGGCTTTGCTGACTTACAGAAACCTCCAGAGTCAGTTCTGGCATGTGAACCTTGCAAGGCTGAACTTCCAGTTCTTTAAAATAGAGCTAGTTCCTTCAGAAACACTTCTGCCGCATGCTGCAGCTCAGTGGCAATAACATCTTTGCTAAGACAGTGAAACTCTGGTAAACCGAAGTGCAGCAGCAGTTGTCTCGATGGCTTCGTTGTGTGTTAAAATAGTGCTCGGCTGACCCTGCTTGGTGAAGAGGAAGTATTGCATCCTGCCGTCTGAAGGGTGAAAACCATGGATGCGTGGCTTTTTCTTCCTTTTTTATTAGCTTGTCTGACCGTGACAGAAGATACCGGACAAATGCCTCAGCTCCCTTGCTTTTTGGGACAAGGAGGTCCTAGGGATGCCTCCCGTCTCCTCCCCACCCTGCCTTCAGCTGAGGAGCGCTTGGATCCTGGAAATGCATTACAAGGCCAATATGCAGATCACATCTTCCCCTGTCAGTGCAGTGGGAGACCTCTGCTTGCTCCCCTGGGCTGCTCAGGAAAGCTCCCACCACCTCTGTAACCAACCACAGGGCCTGTGTGGTCTTAATTTTGTGCTTGGAGATTTTTACCTGCCAGTTTAGTTATGATTTCTTTCATCCAGATGCCCTACATCAAGCAAGGACACATGGTGTGCAAGGGCAGCTTTGACACTAGCCCAGGGAGCTGGTAGGGTTTTCTCCTCGTTTTTTGGAAGGTTGCTCCAGAGCCTGCCAACTTCTACCTTGGGTTTCATGTGGGAGATTATCTTGCTACCTGTGTCTACCCTGGTTAGGTAGTATCGCAGGCTGTGAGTTCAGATGTGAGGTGGTGAAAGGGAGAGGGAGTTGTTACTGTAAGGTGGTGGTGGTGTTTACATGGGCAGCCCTGTGGTAAGAGAAGGACAAGAGCAAAGCATGAGGGTGCCCATCTCCTTGCCCCATGAGATAGTAAGAAATGAAGTAGCTGAGGACACATAATTAGCCATCTCCTTCGTTTGCATGTACCAGGACTGCACTGTCCCCTGAGACACGCTGGTCAAAAATGGCCTCATCCAATGTATCCCAGTGAAGCAGAAGATCTCGTGGGAGTATTTAACTTCATCTGCATGTCCTTGGCAGTGCCTGAGGGGAGCTTCAACCGTGAGGCTACTTATATTTAAAAATATGTTGAAAGTACTGTGTATTCCAGAAATAACCGTTATCTACCATTCTGCCCTAGTGCAATGCTGAAAACAGAGCAAAAGTAAAAAACTTCCTTCATTTTTAAAAATTGAGATGACAGCCCTGAAAAGTTACTGGTGCTGCAGCAGCTGTAGCATTCTCAGCTCCCCGCGTTGCCTCCTCTGCACTTTCCTGTCATGTCTGGGCTCCAAGGTCCTCCGAGCCGCCCAAAGGATTTT
>NW_008824283.1:1523359-1524416 GCF_000699105.1 Pygoscelis adeliae | reverse complement strand
ATTAGGATGATGAAACTCTCTGGGGGAAGAAAAAGGAGGGCAGGCAGGGAGAATCATGGAGTTGGGGCTTGTGCCTAACTGCCTTCCTCCTGTGGCTGCATCTACTCTCCCTCCCTCGCTGCAGGAGGACAGCTGGAGGTGAGCACTGCCATAGGCACTTCCTTCAAAAGTCGTCTGCACCCTGTTAAGTCAAATGCTGTTGCATGTTTTCCTGCTGCATTGGCCACTGGTTTGATTCTCCAAATGCCAAACTACCCAGGGCTCGAGCAAGCCAAGCCTCTCTAGAGGCTGGTGGCTCTGCCTTGCTGATGGGGTTTGTTGTTGCCCCTCTCCTGGGTGGGATGGGGCTGGGTCGTTAGTACATAGAATCATAGAATCATTAAGGTTGGAAGAGCCCTCCAAGATCATCGAGTCCAACCGTCAACCCAACACCACCATGCCCACTAAACCATGTCCCTAAGCGCCTCATCTACCCGTCTTTTAAATACTTCCAGGGATGGTGACTCAACCACTTCCCTGGGCAGCCTGGTCCAATGTTTAACTACTCTTTCAGTAAAGAAATTTTTCCTTACATCCAATCTAAACCTCCCCTGGCGCAACTTGAGGCCATTTCCTCTCGTCCTTTCGCCAGTTACTTGGGAGAAGAGACCGACACCCACCTCGCTACAACCTCCTTTCAGGTAGTTGTAGAGAGCAATGAGGTCCCCCCTCAGCCTCCTTTTCCCCAGGCTAAACACCCCCAGCTCCCTCAGCCGCTCCTCATAAGGCTTGTTCTCCAGACCCCTCACCAGCCTCGTTGCCCTTCTCTGGACACGTTCCAACATCTCAACATCCTTCTTGTAGTGAGGGGCCCAAAACTGAACACAGTATTCGAGGTGCGGCCGCACCAGTGCCGAGTACAGGGGCACTATCACTTCCCTGCTCCTGCTGGCCACACTATTTCTGATACAGGCCAGGATGCCGTTGGCCTTCTTAGCCGCCTGGACACACTGCCGGCTCATGTTCAGCCGGCTGTCGACCAACACCCCCAGGTCCTTTTCCGCCAGGCAGCTTTCCA
>NW_008824283.1:1518309-1523140 GCF_000699105.1 Pygoscelis adeliae | reverse complement strand
GGCCCGGTCGTCCAGCCAGTTTTTGACCCAGCACAGAGTACACCTGGCTAAGCCGTGAGCCGCCAGCTTCTCGAGGAGAATGCTGTGGGAGTTGGTGTCAAAGGCCTTGCTGAAGTCCAGGTAGACCACATCCACAGCCTTTCCCTCGTCCACTAGGTGGGTCACCCTAGCACCCCACCTGCCCTCACAAACACCCACTAGGACTCCCCTGGGCCTGGTTTCCAGGCTTGCAAGGGTAGCAGGGGTGATGTTTGCGCTTCTTTCTCTTGTTCACTAGATGGCACGCACACTGAAACAGTGGCTCCGGAGCTCTGCTGCTGCCTGCACAAGCACAGCGCTGGAGCTGAGCTGTCCCCTTGCGCTGAAATGTTTGCTCACTCTTTTTCCTGGATTCGTCATTCGCTATGGCACGCCTTTCACTGGATCTCTGCTTCTCATCGGCGCTTCAGTATTTTGTTTCTCACTCTAGCGTTGTCCTCAAGAGTTTTCCAGGGTTCCCCTGCCCACCGGCACATGCGTGCCAGAACAGCCTCCCCCTTTTTGAGGGCTGAGCATCCCCTCCACAGGGTCTGCTTCTCCCTCCTGCCATACCTCCATGCAGGATGGGTGCAATCCGCTGCCAGGTTGACTGTGATGGGTGTCATCCACACCATACAGCTAAAACCAACAATACTGGGGTCAAAGCAATGGAAAATCATTCCTGGTGGTGGCTAAGAATCAGTGCAATCCAGCCCTGGTGATACAGTGGGTAACCACTGCTCTGCTGGGCTTCAGCTGGAAAGATTTGCCCTCTGTTGTGGTAGGAGCATCATTTTTGTCTAATCTTTGTGAGGGAGCTCAGGGAAGACAGATGCATTTGTTCTGTACACAGGGGAGGACCGGGAACATTTAGCTACCTGGCACACACTCATAATTCTTAAATTAAAAAAGCAAGCAGAAGTAGTGGCCTCTCCATGCCAGAAGGACTGCAGGTACTGTTTCCTCTGCAGTTCAGGGCTCGTGGTGGGGCACTGCTTTCTCATTCCATTGCATCCCTGACACCTGACAGAACTCAGGGATGGCCCAGCTGTGCCCGAACAGCTGGAGCCTGCTTACAGCCAAGCGGAAACCCATTTGCATGCCAAGCTGATGGCTGGCTTTTCAGAAGTCATTTGTCCTCTTGATTTAAATTGCTCGGCTGATCCTGATAGAGGGAAGGAAGAGTGCCCATGGGTTGAGGAGATCTTGACTCTTCAGTAGGTGTTGAGCTCTCCCATGTAGTTATTTTGTTTGGCTTAACAACACTTCAACCTTTGGTTAGGGCAGCAGGAGATTACTTTGTCCCAAAACTGCCCTCAGTTGCACCTGTACCCTTGTACCACCTAAACTCATTGTGGGAAGTGCTGCTGCCAGATCTCTGCTGCTTCTGCAGCCACACCACCAGAGGCGTGGGCCAAGCACAGGACTCCCAGGTCAATCACAAAACCCTCATTTGGGCTCCCTTAGCAAATGCTTGGCAGTTTCCTTAATAAATTACTGAGGTGCAGTAGAGTCCAAGCCAGGCTGTACACCTCTACGGCTGGCTTCCCAGCATGCCTCCCTCGGGAGGCAATCAGGTCAGCATGCAAAGCTGCGCTCCACTCATCTCAACAGCTCTCATCAGATCTGTTAATTAAACACAGGAGCCATTTTGCAGCATTAGCTGCGATTGCCTCCATCCTCTGCTTGTTCCGTCGGGCTGCAGTTGATTCCTGGTGCTGTCCGGGGCCGGGAGCGATGGAGTCACTTCAGCCCCCTCTAAGCAGGTTACGGTGCTGGGGAAGCGATGCCGATGCTTGAGTTCTTCTGACTGGTTTTGTGCAGTTGCTTGGCTCCCTGCCAGTGTTTGTAGGCCTGGAGTGGGTTTATGCTGGAAGACATGGATAAAATACCCCTGTGTGTAGCAAGCTGGCTGTCTTATACAATGATTTATACCAGATATAAAGGAATGGCCTGACAGCCCAGCAGCGTGCACCATGGAGCCACATCCAGGGCAGTACACAGAAAGGACCTTGGAAGGGTGAAGGCAGGAAACCAGGGTCTGGTCCCTGGAGCAGGTAGGTCAAAAATGCTGAGAGCTCATCCATATGTTCTCCTTTTGCTTTCCATGTCACACATCTCTGTGTGGGGACCTTGTGGCACAGGGAAATGGATTTATCAGCAAGGGAATACCCAAAGGTTTCACGCACCCCTGAGAAGGGGAGGTACGCACAAAGCTTCCCCAAGCAAAGCACCGTCTGTGTCCCTCTGGGCTGCTTCAAGCTCAGGAGTGAGGTGTCCTTCACAGTGTCACCATGTGGTGTTCATTCTGTCTCTTGTGGGTTCCCAACTGTGGCAGTGGAGCCAGGATTAAAGGAAAGGGGGAGGCCAGCATGAAGGTTGCTGGTCTTGCTTCATGCTGATGAAGGTGCACGGCAGTACGGTGCTTGACAGTGGCTGGGCATGGCCTTGGGGAGGGGGACGGCAGGGAACGGGCACTGTGGTTGTAAAAATGGGCAGAACTTGTCACACCCCTCCCCACCCCACCCCCCCAAATCCGCCATCTGCCTCCATGCTAAAGTGACAGTCTGGAGACAGGATTTCTGTCCCCTCAAGTCTGTGGCCAGTATGAGATGACACAAACAGGAGTAGGGATGAGGCTCCTTTCAGAGCCATCTCATAGACTTCCCTGCTTGTTCTCATACTTTGCTTCTGCTGCTGGTCCTTACTGTGCTGGCCATCAGGACAGCTCTTCCACCCTGCTGGCATGCTGTGCAGGGTCCTGCGTGCTGGGGGTGTTGCAGCTGGTGGCACCTGGGACTCCTGCTGTTCATCAGCTGCTTGCCCAGCACGCCCACTGTCCTACACCATCTCTCTGTGCTGCAGCTATCACTGCTTCTAAAGCTAGACCAAACAAATCTGGCAAGAAAACACAGTTTAGTCTCTTCATAGCTGCTGCACCTATAGGTCAAAATGCTCTCTGAATTCCACGTTCTTGATGTGCTCTTTCCAGATGGCTTTTTCAATTTTTTTTTCCCCCACAGACTGATCCTAGGGTTCATGGGTAGTGAGTCCAAGGTGTCTGGATGGTGGACTTCACGTTAATGTACAGAGGGACTGGGCAGCAAGATGATCAGTCTGGCTATGTTGTTTTCAGTGCATGAGGGATGTAAGGTCAGTCTGTGAACTCCTGTAAAACCAAATTACCAGACTGTTTCAGACCAGCTCTGCATACACATGACTAGTGTCCTGAGCACAGTCACCCTCTCCCTGGATGCCTGGCAATCCCACAGTCACTGCTAACTAGAACAAACGAGCACCCAAAGCAGTAGGGATGGCTGCAGCCATAGCATTCGTAACTCAGTTGCCTCACTTAATTCCCTTCACCTTACAATTTATCATCTATTGCATTTTGTTTAGCATGTTTCTGTGCTTCTTTTTGTGGTTCACATATCCAATTACCTGCTTCTGTTATCCCTGTGATCCCCTTGCCTGGCCTTTCAATCCTCAGCTCTTCAGGTTACATCCTTCTCTGCATTGCTCAATTGCAGTGCCCTCAGCTGCTCTCTACCCTGGTTTCTCCTTTCAGCATGTGAAGACCAGTAATTGTTTCATTCCTCTCTTAATCCCCTTTCTCCAGTGTTCCACATCTCCTCAATGTAAATTTCTTCTCTTACCAACATGATGAACAGCTGCTTTGGATGTTTTCCTCACCATCCTTTGTGGGATTTGTGCATCTTTTCCTGCTGGGAGAAGAAAGGCAGAGCTCTCTGGGCCTCTCCATGGCCTCTTGCCCACCTATCTTCAACATGCGTCTGACGGAGGAGTGACAACGGGGCCAGGGCAGGGAGGGGAGTGTTGTGCAGCTGGTCCACAAGTAAACCAGCCCTGCGGTGGCATGCCAGGAGGCATCAGGGAGGTCAGCGGTGGCCCCTTCAGACAATCTAGCATCCTTCCTGCAGCCATTTCCTCTGCAGGGGCACCGTGGTCTTGGGCTTAGCTGAGGGGGAGGAGGATGAAGATGAGCCCTTTGGGAGGGCAAGGGGGGGACAATAAAGCCCTGGCAACCTGCCTGCACCTCCACTAATTCTCTGGGGTGGTTGTAGCAAAGTTAACAGTATAAAAAGGAGCCACATTTAAGGAGCTGCTAAAGAGTGAGATGAGTTGTTTATGATTAAATTAAATCCATATGAAAGCTAATGACCTGCCAGTGCGAGCCTTGGGTAACTTTATAATGTAATTAAAAGCCCAATGGGGAAGAGAGCTGTGGTTATGCCACGTGTTGAGGAGCTGCTGAGAAGACGGAGGCCGCGGGTGGCACTGATGTAGAGAAGTGCCTGGTCTCTGCCTTGCCTCCTCTGCTGCCTCAAGGGCAGAGCTGGGCACAGAGTGTGTCATGAGGGGGTGGGCTGCCAGGGAGGAGAGGTGGGGTGCAGTGGCTCAGCTCCCAGGGGTATATGCAGGTTGTCCTGGATAAGGCAGTTCGGGTGATTTGACTGTACCAACACCACCGCCTTTTTCTGCTCAATTCATTTCCCGGATCCTTTAGGGATGCGGATGTTGGTGACCATGCCAGCACCACCTTGGGGCCCGTTGTTATGGGACAAGAGCAAGGAGAAGAATCAAAACCTGGTGATGGAGCCCACGCACAGGCTCACCACGCCGGGCAAGATGGCCAAGCCTGGACCCCCTCCAGCCCCGCAGCCACCTCCCTGCGAAGGGCAAACAGCTAGCTGCACCCTCCGAAAAACTCTGCCCTCCCCAGAGACACGGCCGAGTTGTCTTCCGCTCTCCATCTCGGGAGGGGGGACCGCGCGGCGGTGCACCCCCTGCC
>NW_008824283.1:1514055-1517724 GCF_000699105.1 Pygoscelis adeliae | reverse complement strand
AACCCCTGCTACCGGGGGAGGCGGGTGGGGACATCGCCCCGCTTGGGGGGGCAGCGCCGGTGGTGACCCTGTGCGGGACCCGCCGAGGGGAAGCGCCGGGAGGTGCCCGAGAATAGCTGCGGGTGGGTTTTTGCTGGAGGGGCTCCTAGGGCAGCTCCGGGAGGAGAAGGCATCGCTGGGGCACCGCTGAGGAGTGCCTCTGCTTTCGTGGGGGTGCAGCGTTTGGCAAGGGGGCTCTGAAACCTGTTGGCTGCAGAGTCCCGGGGCAAGGGACCATCCGGCTCCTTCCTTCTGCGCCTGGGACAGTGCCGCCGTCCCTGTGAGGTGTTTGTCCCCTCGTGTCCCCTGCACTCCTTCTGCGTGAGCTGCCCGGGAAGCACATTCCTGCATGCTCCAGGGCATCTTCCAAACGGTTGTGGGTTGTCTGTTTTTGAAGTGGTTGGGATTTTTTTTTTTTTTTAATTATTTAAACTTTGGTGTGCTTCCAGGCATCCGCGGAAACCTTGTGGGTGAATGTTGGCAACAACCGTAAAACAAAGACCAAAATGTTCTCCCCACCCCGTTCGCCTTAGGCCGGGGGTGACCCAATGGCACACTGTTCGTGGTGCATTTGGGTTGTGAGGATGTGGTGTTTGCTCTGGCAGGAGCATGTCGTGTTGGTGGAGCCGAGCACCCTGAGCTCTTGGGAGATCAGGGGCTTCTCCAGGTCACCCCAGCTGCTTTGTGGCAGTGAGCAACAGCTGGAGGAAAGCAGAGGGCAGGCCAGCTCTAGTCAGGATGGAGGGGAGGGTAAAGGGGACTGTTACCCTCTCCTTGCATCCAGGGTTGTGGTGTGGCTGCTGCCGCCCAACCCCTTATCACCCCTTCTTCCTTTCCTGCCCTGCCTGCGGCTTTATCAGCCTTGGCTGAGCCTGGCCCCAGCTCCAGATGTGGCCTCCTTCCTGCTGTGTTCATCCCAGACTTACTCATCGTAGCCGGGTTATGCATCCGATCTGGAGGAGCATGTACGTGAGGAGGTTTGCTGAGCTCCGTATGCTTCTGTTTGTCTTGGCGGATCTGTTGCACTGCCATCAGGTCCCGTAACGGGGCTTGGACGGGTTTGCCTGCGGCTACTCCTCTGTTCTCCCTTCTGGGCCTTCCCGTTCCCTTGCTGGGGGTGGGAGGTCCTTGCACCCGTCTGGACCTGCATCCCCATGGCTGGGATGTGCACCCCCAGTGCTGGACATGATCTGTTTTGGGCACCATCCCTGCTCACCCTCCACCAGCAGGGGCGAGGCGGGTGGTGTTGGGCACAGCACAAATAATCCCTGTGGGGCTGGAAATCTGGGACAGAGGTGTTTTCTAAAAAGAGAGACGTATGGTGGGGCAGCTGGGTGGGGGCACCGGAGCAGAAGCTCCTGGGGCGGTGGGAGAAGGTGGGTGCACGCAGCTCATGACAGCCAGCTGTGCAGCCTGGCCGCTCGGCCGCCTGCTCCTTCCTCAACTGGCAGCTCGAGTCCTCTGCCTTTAACCTTTCCCTGTACTTGTCTTGGACCGAAACCCGGCAGTGTGAGCCAGTGCGGCTCGTGGCAGGGCTGAGCCCAGGGAGGGGCAGGCAGCTTGCAGGCAGCAGCCTCCCTGGGGCAGCACTGGAGTGAATGGGAGCACTCGCCTTGTTTGAGGGGATCGATAGGAACTAGGCAGATTCACAAAGCCAGTTAATTATGTGGAATCAAAACCTTCTTTTCTTATTTTTTTCTTCCTCCTCCTGCAAAGAGAGGGAGAGGAGAGGCAGCAAATTGCGGCTGAGTTATCTTTCTTTAGACCGTATCTGCTGGCATGCTGCAAACCTGAGTCAACCACAGTGTACATGTTAAACCTTTGCTCTCTGGCTTCTCATTGCTGAACGTAAATGTGCTCTCCATCCCCTGGGGCAGCTGCTCGCTGTCCCTGGGGAGGCTGGAGGAGCATGCCAGCTCTTCCTCCCGTTGCCTCTGCACTGGCCTGACCGGTGAGTGACCCATACCACTCGGGCTCAGGCTGCTCTCTGCGTCGGCGAGAAGCTTTTCTTTGCCGGACAAAGGTGCAGTTGTGTTGGCTGTAGTGAGGCCACAGCAGAAAGTCATGAATTCCAGTTTCCCAGAAAAGTGAGATCAAACCAGTGTTTCAAGTCCTTATTGACGCCCGCGGTGGGGAGGGGCTGTAGGAAAGGCCAGCTCTATTCAGGCCGGCGTAGTTCACCCATCACCTTGGTAATCAACACAAAACGAGTTGTGTTGCCTGAGACAAAAACTTGTTGTGTTTTGCAGCTCTGATTTGAAGCAGGAGACACAATATTCCCCCAAACTGAGGGGCTCGGGCTGGGTGAGGACACAGCAAGGTGCTGGGAAGTGTTTGGGTAGTTGGGTGCCAGCTCAAATGCATGCTGAGCTGAGTGTTGGGATTTAACTGGGGACCCAAACACAGCCACATGCCCTTGAATGTGTGTGTGCCCATGAATGGCACTGGCTCAAATCCTGGTGCAAGAGAGCATCAGTCTGGTGTGCTGCTGTCCTGCTGCTTCTCACACCGTGTCTGGTGGCTGTGCTCCCCTGGAAGGATACACCAGGACAACAGTGCAGTTGTCCCATCTCCCGTCTATCCTCCTTACCCTGGTGACAACCCAGTACCTGACCTGAGGGTGGAAGGAGCTGGGTGGGTTGTTCAAAGGAAACTCATGAGTGTTTACAGCCATTTGGGGGATAGGGGGAACGGGAACAGCCTTGTGATTGCTTTTCTTCTCGGTGAGGTGTTAAACCCTTTGGTGGGTGCTGCAATGAGCACTGCTGGCAGGAGTCAGGCTAAATTGCAATTAGCGGGGGATGCTCTCCCCATGCATGCTTTTTTCCTTGCAGTCAGCCTTGTGCTGGAAGGTTTTTGCTGCCGTGGTGTTGGCATGGTGCTCAGCCGACACGTCTGCTCCTGTTCTTGTCAAACCAACTCCGCTCACACATGTGGAAGGGCCGAGAGGGGAAGGATAACCGAGTTTCTTGCTCTAAGTGTTAGGGGCCTTGAATTTGCTCTGCCGATTGTGAAACCGTATCACACTGTATTGCAGTGGCACCTCTCCTGGGCTGCTAACCCCAGCTGCTTCAATTGCACTTGTGCCACTTGTGTCTTTAAGCTTTTTCTCATGGGCAGTACCTGGAAGGGGCAGTAAGAAATGATCCTTTTGCAGGTGTTCGTTGCAGGATGCACTGCTCTGCATCTCTGATCCTGTCGAGAGAGAATAACCGAGCTCAGGATCTCGGCAGCCCACTGTCCAAGTGAAGAAGGGGACTCCCATCCTTCAGGCAGTGGCTGGAGGGTCACCCTGCAGTGACATTTCCCATACAATCCTATGTTAAGTCATGACAGCTCATGCCCCTCAGGGACACTGCTGGTGAGGGCTCCAGGGCCATACTGCAAATCTGAAAAGGCAAAGTCCAACAGCAAAGTTTAAAAATAATCATGCTGGGCGACAGAGTAGCAGACTGTCATTTCTACGGTCTGGCCAAGTCTCAAATTCTGATAAATGAATGTTTATTCAGAAAAGACCCAAAACAAAAACATAGTTGAAATGGACTAAATTTTCCTTTAAAGGACTTCACGCAGGATCTTTTTATAGTTTTGTATTTGTTATTCTTTAGTAGAAGTCCCTAAAATAAAACC
>NW_008824283.1:1510670-1514026 GCF_000699105.1 Pygoscelis adeliae | reverse complement strand
CCTACTAAATCCAGATTTTGGTTGTTTTTTTGCCCTTAGGCAAGCTTCAGGACCTTTTGTTTTAATACAGCTGTAATTTGTGTGTTTTGTTCTATGTGTTAATAACAATGTCATTGACTTGCATCTTCATTTCTACCATCCTGTCCACCAAGAACACTTACATAGTTCATATAGTTTTAAATGGTTACTCCAGAGCACAAACCAAAAATATATATGTACATCTGACAGGCAAGAAAGAGCAGCATGCTCTTTGGTTGTGTTAGTTTATTGGAAAATCTGGACTATGCTCTTGCAGGACTTCCTTTCCTGGCCTCCGTGCACAGACATATCATTTTAAAAAGGGGAAATTTAAACAAAAATTTATTTTGCAAGCTCAGTTAACAAGATTGCAAACTTTAAACAAGGTGAATACCCATGCATATTGAACCACCTTATTTGTGGCAGCTGCCTTGTGAAAGTAATTAACAGTGCGTGTTGGAATCTGGTGCCTAGATGATGGCATCTATAGATATTTTAAAACAAGTTTGATGAAAAACACATTCAAAAAGTAGATGTGTTATATTTTTGATGTAGAATTTGTGGCGTGATGGTAGGTGTCTTTTTTTGCTCCTGTTCCTTGTAGTGGTGAGGCTGTTAGTGATTTCATTTGTTGTCCAACCCAATCCCATTGCTTGTCTGGAATTGACTATGGAGTATTCAGAGAAGAGTGCTTGAATGGCAAGAGGAGGAGGAGGGCTGCTGATCTATAGATTCAGTCATTCTTCAGTGCCTTGTACGTGTAAAGCAGAAGATGTCTTCTGGAGAACGTGTGTCCCATGGACCTGTGTGTCATGGTCCCCTGGTCCTGACTTGCCCAGCTGAAGCAGAGCTCTGTGGGGACCTGATACAACATCACCTTGTACAGCTGTGTTATTTCTGCCATTATGAATCATGCCGGTTGCTTGGCTTAAAAAGGGTGTTGGGGGATGACTCCCCCCGTGCCACACTCTCTGGGGAGCATGACCATGCTTTTGGTATGGTGGGAATGTCCTGTGGGGAACCAAAGGAGCTGGGTGTGTTTAGACCAAGGGAGCAGGAGGTTAAAATGAATAGTGTGAAATCCATTCAGGGGCTGTTAACTAAACTAGGAATGAAAGAGAGCAAAAGCGAAACCAGAATGTATGAAGTAAGGCTGAACCCAGGAAGCTGGAGTCTCTGCCACGGCAAAGAGTTTCTGAGCATCAGTAGCCCCCAGAGGTTTGAGGGCTTTCTCAGCATCCTCAGCAGTGTTTTGTTGCCCTGTCCTGCGGTTCTGCTGTGTCTCATCCCATTTCCCGTCAGCTGGCCGACGTGCTTCTGCTCGAGGCAGGCCACAGGCAGAGAGTTTGGAGCCCGTAGCTGGTAGAAATTTGGATCCATCCTTGTGCCTGGCCCTGCTCTGCTGCACAGCATTACAGAGCCGATCAATCCTTCCTTCCCCCTCACCTCTCAAGAGACTTGGGGCTTAAGGGAGCGCTGTTGGCTTTGTGGATGAAAACCAACGCTCAGACGCAAACTCTGCTTTGTTTTTCTTCCCTAGTCATGTTACTTAAGGCTGTTGAAAACCTTGAGTGTCGCAGTTCAGTGCAAGGGCCAAATCTTGCCTGGCAGATGGCCACTGAGGCGGATGCAGCTCTGCGTGGAAAGCTGGTGGTCATACACAGTTCCAGCCGTGAACTTCAGCGTCTCTGCCTGCTTGGAGGTCTGGTGACCTTGATCCCTTGCAGCTTTGCTTTGGAGGGTATCTCTGTCTTCCGGCCGTTTCACGTAGCAGTGGGAAATAGGAAACAAATGAATCCATATGTTTGACCTTCAGTGTGGTTCAGAGCAAACAAGTGGGTGCACATGTTATATGGCTGAGGGGTCTGCGCCGCAGCTGAGCGGGGCTTGATGGGTTGTCCTTGGGGTCCCCGCATTTGGTGTAACCCTGCATGTGTGCACTTCATCCTAGCAGCTTTGGCTGTGTGCTCAGGCAGCGCTGTGCCCTGGTGAGCTGTACAACAGCAGAGCCAGAAGAGCTGTTGCTTGTTGGGGTTTTAGGGAGGGTACAGTCAAAGGGATGAATCAGAACAAGGGGAGGTGGCTGCTTTGTAGTCCTGGATGTGTAGGCAGATTAGCTTGGGTTATTTGCTGCGGTGGTGAGGATATGCCTGTCCTCATGCTGCCTGCATCCCCGTTACCCAGCTCCTCCCTGCAGCTCTGACTTGTTGCTTCTGCCATTCTCCTCTGCTAGACCAGAGGGACTGCAGCAGCATTGCCGATGCCCTGCAACTACTGCTGGGATCGCTTCTCCGTGCCTTTCCCAGTGCCATCTGAACCGCCACGACCCTTCTGCCGGCTCTCCCTGTCCACAGAGCAGGAGCGAGGGGTTGACAAGGTGTCTGGGGACAGAGCTGGGGGCTGGCTGTCCCTCTCCCGCTCTAAGCTTTGGTGTCCTGCGGTGCAAGAGTACCCGCACTCCCCTCCCCAGCCCCGTGCGCCTGCAACGGCAAAGGCTGATGGAGAGGGGCCAAGCACAGCAGCTCACTGCCAAGAACTTTCTTTGTTTCCAGCCACCTCCCTCCTCTTTTTTCTTTTCCTCTTACAATTTCCCATTCCCTTTTCTACATTAAACCCCTCTCTGGTTTGGCTCGATCCCTCAGCTGCTTCGCTTTCTCTGCCCCTTTGAATTTCTTGGTGCTCCTTTCTCGTGGCAGCAGCCGAAGCCAGGGGACAAGGTTCTTGTGTCGCTTCCCTGTGTTTTGGGGTTGGGGGTGAGTGCGGGTGGAATAGACACTGATGCTTTTTCCCCTCTGCTGGCAAAAGATGCTTTAAATATGTGGAGTTTTCCACAGAGAGGTTTATTGTACATAGTCTCCCTGGACCCGAGACCACACAGGCTCAAACCCATTGGAAACATCTCTGCAGACAGCTCTGCCTCTGCTGGAGGCTGTTATGTCTGGCTTTGCTGTGGAGGCTCTGCTGAGTGGCTGGGGACCCCCGCTGACGCCTGTTGGTGGCGGGTGGGCAGAGCTGCGTGTCCCTGCAGCCCCGTGGAGGTGTCTTTCCAAGTGACCGTGGCATTGCTTTCCGCCCTGCCGTTGTTCATGTGCCTCTGGTGTGGCTGGCATGGAAACAGGAGGGTCTCAGTGTGTGGGAGCTCTGGGTGTGGGGATGCTTCAGGGCCAGGGAAGCTCAGAGATTGCTGCAGAGCCACCCAGGGAGGGCTGTGCTGTGCCAGGGAGGGCTGCTGGCGGGTTGTTGGCTCGCAGGGCTCTGTCAGTATGGGTGTGCTGCTCCTGGCCTTGAGCTGGCATAGCTGGATGGTGCTGAGCTTGGGGGGCCTTGCTGCCTCGTTC
>NW_008824283.1:1502965-1510553 GCF_000699105.1 Pygoscelis adeliae | reverse complement strand
CAGCCAGGATGCCTTGCAAGTCTCCTTGGAAAACTTGGGAAAACTCCTGTGGGTGGAGGGAGGCCGAAACTGTAGCTCTAGGTTTTCCTGCAACTTCAGTCCGCCTTTTTCCTACTCAAATTTAAGCGGTCCAGGCTGCTTCCCAGGTTGTGTTTTGTGCATGTCCGTAGTGTGTTTATGCAAGGAGTCCAGAAGTGATTCTTCTAGGAGGTCACACGGCCTCATGTTTCAAGAGAGGGAAACTGTTTCTGTTAGGTTTTTTTTTTAGTATTTTCTTAATTCCATTGCCTCAAGTCAGCCGCTTGAATCATCTCCTCTCTCTGGCCACATTGTTGTATGGGACAACGTGCTTCTTGGGGAAGGTGCAAGACTGAAGGCTTGTGAAGGACTCCAGAGTCCTTGGTCCCTTTGAGTGGTGGAAGTCACCAGGAGCCATTGCTCTCTGCAGCGCTGAGGCTCTTTTATCAGTCCCTGGAAAAATATTTCTGGGGTCTGACAGCTCCCAGGGCTTATGCTTGCTACTTTGTTTCTTCAAGGGGGGGAGGGAGGGGGAATCAAATCTCTGGCTGCCCTTTCAGATAGACATAATTTTTGCTGGCTTCTCGTCCCCTCTGTTTTCGTGCTCTAGTCCCTGTGACTCCGATTGCTCTGGATGTGCGTCTGAGCTGGCTCCTTCAGCCTCCCTGCTCTTCTGGTGATGCCTGACATGGGAGCTTGCGCCCTTCCTGGGGTGCTGTCCTGCCCAGGAGGGACATCCCAGATCTCCCTCCGGCGTTCACCCGCTGCAGGTTGCCTGCGTGTTTCCCCCGTGGCTGCAGAGCCCTTGCTGCCATGCGAGCTGACTGGCAGCTCTCGTTGACAGCTCTGTTACGGTTGGCCAGGTGCCATTTGCATTTCTTTTAGCAACCTGTCATTTTTTGACAGTTCCCTCATGAAGGTTTTCAGTCCCGCTTTCCACTGGCCCGTTCTCCCTCTGAGCTGCTTCTCCAGAGATGCTGGGGAGGGGAGGGCGGCAGCGGGGATGCCGTGGGGACCGAGCTCATGATGCCCGGCAGGGTGGGCTGCAAGATCCCCAGGGCCTTTTTTTCCATCTTTATGTTTCTGTTTAGAGCACTCACTTTCAAACATGACCAAGGAGAATCCTGGGTGATGGAGGTCCTGATGGTAAACTTCTCGATCAGTAATTTTTAAGTAGTTGGTATGTGGCCAATTACTTGTAATGTAGGGAGTTTGAGGAACCCAAGGAGTTTGGGAGCCAAATCCCCACGGTGTCTGTCGAAGTTCAGCCTTTTGCATCTGCAGGTTGCCATTTTCTGTGAAGGATCTGACCCACTTCTGCCCTCCAAGGGACAGGAGCACGGGGAGCGCTTGGCATTAATGTGAAGTGTTCCTCTCCTCTGGCCTTAAACAACATCCACCTTCACCTCCAAAACTGTCCCAGGGCCTCTGCACCCCCCTGTGAAAAGCCCTCCAGGAGTGGAGGGCAGGTCTTGTTTTCTTGCTTTGGTCTTCGTTGCAGCTCTGGCAAGGTTGTCCCGCTGGGAACGCCTCCTGCGCTGTAACTCAGCTTGCTGCAGTGTGGGACTGTGGTTTCATGGCATGAGGGCAGGGGAGCTGGCGGCTGGGAAAGGAGTGATGGGGGTCTGAGGGTGCGTGTGTGGGGCTTTCTTAATCCTGAAAGCAGAATTTTGAATGTATTTGAATGACCCTGAAAGCTCTGTACCCCTCCTGTGCGCCTTGCTCTCGTAGGACAAATGCCGTGAGCTCTGCACCCCCCTGTGAAAAGCCCTCCAGGAGTGGAGGGCAGGTCTTGTTTTCTTGCTTTGGTCTTCGTTGCAGCTCTGGCAAGGTTGTCCCGCTGGGAACGCCTCCTGCGCTGTAACTCAGCTTGCTGCAGTGTGGGACTGTGGTTTCATGGCATGAGGGCAGGGGAGCTGGCGGCTGGGAAAGGAGTGATGGGGGTCTGAGGGTGCGTGTGGGGCTTTCTTAATCCTGAAAGCAGAATTTTGAATGTATTTGAATGACCCTGAAAGCTCTGTACCCCTCCTCTGCGCCTTGCTCTCGTAGGACAAATGCTGTGAGCTGCATCTCAAGGATTTCAGAAGCACGGGCATGAATTTCAGCTATGCTCCCCTGACCTCTGGCTGAAATGAAGCTAAGGAGGGTTGAGCCCTGGTGATTTCTGCCTGTTCCAAAGCTCTGCCTGGCGCGTTGCCTTCAGGCATCAGATCTAGCTGATATCAGATCATAAGGTTTGACATGACATGTGTGCAGCAATGTAGGCTGGAGTCAACGTAGGCTGGAGCGGAGCAAGGGATGGAGGCTCTCGGGCTGGGAGTGGGGCAGGGTAAGGCATCCTTTCCAGAGGGAGGGAGGGGAGCTGCCGGTTCCCGGGTTTCACCGAGTCAGCTAGTTCCCTCCACACTGCAGACCCCGCCACTGGCTCAGGAAGGGCTGTAAATATTTAGATAGCTCTGCCTGTTGGTTTTGGCCATGGGCCCATCCCATGTGATGGGATTGCAGAGCCCCCCTCCTGGATCTGGCTGCCCGCTGCCTCCCTGCCATCTGCTCGGCTCTCCCCACTCCTTGAGGAAACAGCAGAGCAGGATCTGAGCGGCGGCCCCCCCGTTCCCAGCAGTGCTCCCTGTGGGTGCGTGTCCCCGAGGCAGTGCCAGCTGCAGCCCTGGAAGATCCCCTCGCTCTTCCCATGGAAAGGGGCCTGCTGGTGGTTTCTCTGTGTTATTTCTTTGAAGGACCGTAGAAATCAGCGCTGGATAAGGCCCATGAAATAACTGTTTCCACATGCCCTCACCCACACAGCTGGGCTGGGAAAAAACCCGTCCTTGGAGCAGCTTCTGCAGGACTGAGGGTTGTGGGAGCGGGTGACGGGGTAGCTCCTACCGGGACAAAACAGGGTTTGTTTGGGCTGCTGCTCCATGGTGGGCGCTCCTGGCAGGACACGGTGCAGTGCCAGGCCAGGAGGGGAAACTTCAGACCATGTGAAACGTTTTCAAAACTGTTTTGATCATTGAAAGTGTCTTCCAAAAGCACCTGAGAAAGGGGTGTATGGGTGCTTGTGGTAGCTTGGTGCCTCATCATCTCTAGTCCCTGTGAAAACCATTGCTGGGTGGCCGACTGGACCATTCATCCCTTTCCAAATCTGCACTTTTCTTGTCGGTTGAGGAGAGCACCTGCATTATGCTTTTTGGTGTCTTTTTTGTCCCTGGGACAGCAGGGACTGGATTAGGTATTGGCAGAGACCAAGATCTGTGATGGTTCTGGCCAACAGAATACCCCGGTGGGATGGGGCCGTCAGAGTGAAGGACAAGGGATGTTCACAAGGAGTGAGGAAGCCAGCTTTACTGAGACAGTGTTTTTATAGATACTGAGGAGCTCCCGTTCCTGTGGGCTTTCCCATCTTTTCTGCTTTCCACAAGTAGGTGAGGAGATACCCCCAGAGACCTTTCTGCTGTTCAAACGCGATGTGCAAGAAGCTGTTATCCAGACTCGAGGGAGATCTGCATTTCAGCAAAATAGGAATGAGCTCATCGGTTGAGAGAAATGCTCCTTCCCTCAATTGCAAAGGGTATAATAAAGCATGGTGTGCCTTCAAATCTCATGGCTTTATTATCCTTAAGAGCTTTGAATTCATTTTGGCTTGAGCAAATCCACATCCTGATTAAAATCCCAGTCTAATAAGCTGTTGACTCCAAATAAAGGCAGGATAGGAATAAACAATGAAGAAAAGTTGGCTTTTCCTCCTGCGCCAGTGGAAGGCTTTCTCCAGGCAGGCAGCCAGCAGTGATATAACCCGGTAAAGTGCTGTAGACGGGTAAGAAAGCTGGGATATCAGCTGAGCTTCCAACCAAAATGAGCTCATGCTGGCCTGCTGGCAAGTCCTGGGGTGAGGGTAAAGGCAGCTTGGACGCTTTCTTAGCATCATGTTAACGCTTAGTTTGCTGATGGTATGGTGGTGACTGTACGGACACTGTCAGATACTTCAGAGGCCATGTCATGCAACTTTACCAGTTTTCACTGCAACCTGGGGTCAGCCAAGTTGTTGAGGTCTAGAAGCATGTTCTTGAATGGGTATTGTGCCTGACCCAATGCAGAGTACTTGTCACGTAAGCACAGTGTCTGGGCCTCCCTTGTAGCAAATCATGGTCCATCCAGGTCTCCAACTGCTACAGATGCTGTCTTGCAGGAGCCCTCTGTCTTCCTTGTGTTAATATGCAGAAAGCGCAGGTCCTTCAGCTCAAAAAAAGAATTTGTGAATGAAAGGAGAGGATTGTAGTTAGCTGAATAAGGCCTGTGGGGCGACACTGAGCAAATTCGGATTTTGTCTGGGAGAGGGTGGTCGTGCCTGTGACACCCAGCCAGCTCACTGCAGTCAGACTGCGAAAGCAGTTGCAGCTGTGTTTGGGCTGATCATCTGGTTTAAGAAAAGTGGTCATTGAATTGCTGGGTTGAAAGTACTGAAGTTCTTTATTTTAGCAGTAAGAACTTGCTTCATATTGCTGCCTCTTTTCCCATCTTAATTTGGAAGTGATTCCAAAGGGGATGGAAACTCTTCCCATCTGGGAAGAGTTTGTGGTTCTTCAGGAGTCTCCTCACCTTGATAGGTCATACTGCGTCAGCCCTCTGAGCAGCAGAGTGACCTTTTGATTAGACTTTTAGTACAGCATTCGAGTAGGTTTGAGCTCAAATAATTTAGCGTTGTGCTGTCCATTTGAGTCTCCTGGTGTTTGAGTTTGAATATTGGTCTGGGATGTTGGTCATGTTCCAGCATGTGGAAAAATGTGTGTCTCTGTGGGAAACCTTGTGAAACTCTTAAGGGATTCTGTTTTAAATACCAAAACATCAGCATCCTAAGAGCCTTCATGCTTCATTATGTTAACTGGAGTTCTAGCAGGTCCGTTCATCTGAGCTTCTGAATGTTTTGTTTCTGCTTCAGTGAATCGATACTTGAATTTGTGGTGGAAGTAAGCAGGACATGAGAGTTAGAAGAAACAATGAACATGCCCTTGTTCTGCTTAGTCAATCTGTTATCAATTAGTGAAGGCTGAGGTTTGCATCACTTGAGCGTTATGCTGGCATCTCGTCAAGGGTCATCTTTAGTTTCTGCGAGCAACAAGCAAGGACATTAGTTAAGTAATTGCCCAGTTCTGTTATTTGCTTGTTGTCTTTCATAGAAGAATAAAAAAACTGGGTTGGGTATTTTTTGCAGTCATCACCAGTAGAAGCCTGGTCATATGGTCTCTGAATAACCTGCAATTACTAGGATTGATTGTGCAGCATTTTAAGTGTAATTTGCATCCCAGCAATTTTAAGTAAATGAAACCTCAGAGCTGCTTATGGAAGAACAGACGGCGTTTCGAACCTTGTGGGTTTGAGTTCTTACAAGCCCCAGCACCGGGACCCAGGCTGGCGGTGGTGTGTGGTGCAGCACACTGCAGGCTGCAGCTTTGGGATCTTGACATCAAACTTGATGCTGCAGCCATAGATGGGATGGCCAAGGCATAGTTATTAGCTCGTAATGTGTCTGTGTCTGGGGAGACATTAACTGTGTTTTTACATAGAAGTGCCCTTTCACATTTGATGTATGCCCCTATTTAGGGATAGGGAGCTGTCTTAGTTCATGACTATCAATAAGCATTTAGTAGACAGTTAAGTTGCAGCAGTGGAGCTTAATGATTTAATCTTACATATTTTCTAGTATTGCTGAAATTACTTTAAGTGGTCCCATGAAATTCCCTTATTGATGCCTAGCCGTGGGGGCTGCGTTGGCAGCTTTAGCAGCGTTTGGGTTGTGGTGCGGGTTGTTGGGTCACTCCTCTCTGATTTCTTCCTCCGTTCCCTACAGGTGTACATTATCAAAGTCACCTGGTCCAATGGGTCCACAGAAGTCATATACCGACGGTACAGCAAGTTCTTTGACCTGCAGGTAAGCATTTTGCCAATTCTTAGGTTTTTGACTTCAGAGGGTCGAAAACTGTGGTCAGCTGAGAAGCGTGGTTTCAGCCTTATGCTAAGCATGCCTTTTGTAATCTACCAGAAAATGGTTTGATCTGAGGAACCTTAAATGCAAATCCTTGAAAAAAGCAAGAAGGCGGCAACCTCAAAAGCTGGACTCTTCGCTCCAGTGCCTCTTGCATATCGGTGGGGACACCCTGGGGCTTTCGCATGTCCCAGTGTTAAAGTTCTGCTGTCTGGACTAAATGCACGAAGGGCCGCATACGTGTGTTTGAATTCCTGCAACACAAATCTGTGCAAGTGGTGGGGTTTTTGTTGGGGTTTTTTGTTTGCTTTGGGGGGGGGATTTTATTAAAGTTAGGCCCAAATTCTATTCCTGTGGAGCTAATACCATGCCTTTCCCAGCTGCTATCACAGCAAAATGGGGCTGCTGCTGAAAAGTGCTAATTCCCTGGGTCCGTGTCCCATTGGCTGGTGTTTTGGGGAGCAGGCGCTGGGGAAATGCCCGCTGCCCGGTGCGGTGCCCTGCCAGCCTGGAGGGCAGCTGACAGCAGCTGCTTTAGCAATTACCTCCTGGTGCAGGGGGGAGCTGGGAAGAAAATGGAGCTGGGAGGGAGGGAGGAGGCTGGAAAGGCAATTGGGACAGGCTGGGTTGCAGAAAACTGAAGCCGGTGTTCTGGGCGAGCAGGCAAAGGGTGTTTTCCACCCCCTCCTTGGTGGAGATGAGCCAAGGGGTCTGGCTGAGCTTTATGAGCCAAAACACAAACTGAGCTGCTGGAACAGGCTCTGTGCAGATGAGAAAGGAAAATGCATGAAGTGATCTATGGACCGGCAACAGCTTCCAGAAGAGTCACTGGCATGTCCCTCCTGGCCTATGCGCAGGACTGGGAGAGGAGCTGGGCACCCTCTGCCTCCAACGACCCACTCACGTGCAGTTGAGCGTTGCTGTATGCTTTATTTGAAAGGGTACTGTGGTTGCCCGGGAATGAGGATGCCTTTCCTGAAATCACTGCATCCAGACACAAATACGCTGCTAAAATTACAGCACATCTAGGCCTGCCCAGCGAAGCAAGCCCATGGGAATCCAGATGGCTTTCCCAGGTTCAGCTGGTCAGCTGGCTTCAGGGCAGCCTGCAAAGCCTGGGATTGTGCGAGATGGTTGCTCACGTCAATGGTGCCCTGTCCCCTGCCCGACGAGGCACTTTCTGCAGAGCTGTGGACATGGCCATGAGGGTGACCACGTTGAGTAAGCCCTGGCCAGTCAGCAAGAGCCCGGCTTTGGCAAGACCCTGAGTGTCCTTACCCCGCCCCATGCTGCTGTCCCGCAGCATCATGCTGGGCAAGGTAAAGTAGGGTGGCACGGGTGGCTGCTGGTGCAGGTAGGGGTTAAGCTGTGTGCAGCTGCTTGTGTAACCAAGGAAATATTAAAGTAAATAAACAGGGAACAGCTGTTGGGCAGCAGCCAGGGCTGGAAGGAAATGGAGCTCGGTGCTTCCTTCTCCACAGCATCTCGTTTGCGCTGGTGCTCCAAGGTGGTGGCCAAGCTCATGCTGTCGTTTGCTGCAACGGGGGCACAGTCTTTTGGGGTTTACATGTAATAAACCGGTGCCTTCAG
>NW_008824283.1:1490198-1502906 GCF_000699105.1 Pygoscelis adeliae | reverse complement strand
GCCGTCCTTGCTCTCTTCCTCCCCTTCCATCTTGGTTGGAGCCGTGCACACTCCTAGATGGAAAGCGTCGTCACTGGAGGCTGTCTGGAGCCAGAGACTCAAACTGGCTCTGCAAAACACCCTGGAGCACCTTTAGAGGCAGAGGTGCTTTATATTTTTTTCATATATATGTATATATATCTCTCTATCACGGTGCAGATGGGAAAGTTTAAAGCAAACATCTCCCTGCTTCCCTGTTCCCTGCAGCTTTTTCTTAAAAAAAAAAAAAAAAAGTAACCACTCCTTTTTGGCTCTCTTGAAAGAATGAATGAAATTGTGGTTTTTCCCTTCCTTCCCCCTTATCGCACATGCTTCCTGGTGTCCTTATTTTAAACTTGTGGTGCAGTTTGGATTGAAAGGCGAGGAGTGAAACAGATCCTCTTAGCACAGTGGAAAAAAATGCTCTAGGTAGGCTTGGTAGCACTGACTGTTGCCATTGCTGGAGGCCTTTATTATATGACTGTTGGATGATTCCATGCCAATTTTAGCTCTTTAGGCAGAAATTTTCCATGCTGGAAATTATTCATGCCACCAGTTATTAAAAAAAACCAAACAAAAAAACCCACAAAATCACTGATTGGCTAAGATGGTTCGGCTGCTTCTGAAAACGTAGTAAGAGGGAAAAATATTTTTCCTGGGTCCAGTTCTGATGATCTTTCTGATGCGTTGGAGGAAGAATTGGAAACTTGAGTTGCAGGTGATCCCTGTGTCAAGAATCTGTCTTTCATGTTATCCAGTGAAAATCCATCCAAATTTATTCATACTTATGTCCTTGAGCAATCACAGTACATGCATGTTTGAGTTTTGAGTAGAGATATTTGTTAATTTAATATCTATGTTCCCAATGATTCTGGCTGCACTTTCCATGCTCCTGCCAGAAGCTGAGCAGGGTTTTGTTTTTTCAATAGCAGCTCTGGCCACATTGGGGTGAAGGTTGGTGCACCCTCTTTTGCTGTCAGTGACTCTCCTGCTAAGCCCAAGCAGGAGGACAAGGAAGCCATTTGGTCCAAGTAGGAGAGAGCAGAAGAACTTCTTGGGGCAGGAGTGAGGGCTGGTGGGGGCTAACCCCCGGACTGATGTGATGCTGCAGTTTAGATCAGCCCAGGCACGGTCATGTGAGTGGTTGGGGATTTTCTCCTGATACTATCTGTGGGGCCACAGCTGAATCGCTTGTCACCTTCCATTGTGGCCAAACAATTATTTTAGGAGTAGGGCCAAGTAAAACACATGCATGCTTACTACTGACAGCCTCACCAGCTAGCCTGCTCCCACTGCAACCGGAGGGCAAAGTGTCCTTCCCTCCCCAGCCAGGCAGGAATGACACAAAACACAAACCACCAGCTCAGCTGAAACAGGGGTGAAGCCTGGAGTTTGCCCAGTGCTGGTCTCTGCCTCTGTCTGGATGCAGAGATGTCAGACCAGTCGCGTTGCCCATACTGGAACGGGGAATGTTGAAAGCCACCTTGCTGGTCGCAGTAATGCCACAGGCTGTGCTGTTATCAGCTGAGAGCAGTTCAAGGTTTTGTCTGAACACTGAACTTCCAGAGCTCTTCCCTTTGGCTGTCAATGACACCCGAGACTGGCCCTCTTCTGCAAAAGTCCAGGTTTACAGCTCAGCGCTGTAGCAGCCTTTCCAACACCACCCTGCTTTTCTCTTCCAAGGGTGGCAAGACTTCCTTTGTCTGCCTAATTACCTGTTCTTATTCTGTTGACCACACCATGGGCCATCCCCTGTCACGTAGGAGATTGTCACCTCCTCTGTAAGGGCTGCTGACTGACGCTCGTTCTACAATTCAGCTCGTGTGTCCCAGCACGAGGCACAGGCTGCTTCTTCCTGGTCCCGGTCCAGCGTTTTGAGCAGATGAAGTGGGGTCCCTCATCCCTTGGGAAGCATGCAGGTCATGCCCTTTCCTGCTCTGGGGTCATTACAGGAAGGCTCGGTGTACCATGCCAGACGGTGAAATTGGGAAGGGAATGCTTAAGCCGAGGAATATCTCCACCTCCTATACACTACTCATTGCAGGAGGAGACCTTCAGCGACCTGGGCAGTGCTCAGGAGCGTTTTTGCTGTGTAGATCCTCTGTGCTCAGGTTCCTACCACCTCTCCTCCTTCCTTTCTCCGTAAATGTTTTCTGTCACACAGCAATTTACAGAAGAGCAACTTTTTAGGGATAGAGAAACAAACCCCAGATGAAATTGTTTCTAAAGTTTGAAACCTCAGGTAACTGTATGATTTGTAGTAAATTTGTAACTACAAATACTAAACTCAGTTCTGCGTGAATCTCTTGGCTGGAGGAATAACTTCCTTCGCATAGGATTGAGGCTCTTTCATAACACTCAGTATGCCAGATGTGAGCTATTGAGAGCAGATGGATGCTGTTCCTAAGAAATAAAGGCAATAAGATTGATGCTTGCAAGGATGCCAGTTGTATTCTGGACACTAATCGGGGCTGGCAGGTATGCTGGGAATGTTAGCTGGCATGGAAGTTGGTAATCAGATATGTGAGTGGCTGTCTCCGGTGGACGGAGATAGAGGATCGGGGTCTTGCGTGCCTGAGATGCTTCCAGCCCTGCCGGTGGGGGAAGAGCCATGCAGTGACTGCAGGGTTCCGTTGGATCACGTCGGATGCATCACGTTGGATGTATAACTCGTCTCTTGGAAGGATCCTCTTGAAACCATTGGCTGTAAGGAGCGACACTGTTGGTTAGAGAACAGATTCTGGCTTGTATTTTGTGTTTTTTATGGAAACCCCCAAAAAGAAACATTTTTTCCCCACTCTGTAATTATGAGCTCATCAGCCACGATGGTAGTTGTTTCAAGTCTTCATGTGACCAAGAGCCATTGTTGCCTCGCTATGCTCCTAAGACATCCTTACACCCAAACCTGACCTTTTTACACCTTTCCTGCTATTACCAGACCCCCGTGCTTTCTCCGGGCAGGAGCCCCGCTCCATGTCCTTGGCCTCCTCTGCCTTTTGGCTGCAGCCACCTTCTCCTCGGCTAGGACTCTTTGCCTGGCTTTTTTCAGTCCTGTCTTGTTTTGCGTCCTGGACTGCAAGGCTTGTGTCTCCGCAGTTGGGAGTGGATCCCATCGGTCACAAAGTGAGCTGCTTGCAAGCTGTGATGGAGCCTGGTCTCAAACCTCCCCCTTGGAGCAGGCATTGCTGTTCATGCCGTATCCTGCCTTCTTACCACCGAAGGAGTAGCTTATCCTCTGGCAGGCATCTGCAAGCCCTTAAAAATCAAGTTTTCATTCAGGGGTGCCCTCCCTGGGGACAGGTTACCTCAGGGCTTTTCCCCTTGCAGTCAGAAACATTTCCTTCAGTCCTTGTCCCAGATGAAGGCTGTAGGAGAGGGTGATGCTGCGTGGCTGCTCCTCTGCACAGAGGATTAATTTTGAGCCAAGGGATGGAGACGTGATGTAGGCTGGAGTAAGTGTGCTTGCTGCATGATTCAGAGACAGAAAAATCGAGAATTTTAAGCAACCTTAAAAATGGCTCTGGCTCTCTCCCCCACTCCTTTCTGCATGTGCATTGAGTGTGTTTCCCAGTCCTCTTGTTTGTCCATATGTTTAACAAATCCTTCAGGTTCTTAGCTGGAAACTTTCAGCTTTGACCCACCTGGAGCAATGTCATCTTGGAGAGAGTCCTGCAGCCCTGAGGCCAACAGCTTTGTGTGTAACACAAAAAAAAATAGGCTGTTGAAGTGGTGCCTACTTTTATGAGAAAATTGGCAAAAGGCAATGGTCTGTGCATGTCGTCTCGATGTGGAAGACAGATTAGCCCTTCTGGAGGGGGTTCTTCACCTGTTGTGTACGTGCAGCTGCCAGGCAAAGACAGGGAGAGGGGAAAAGTCAGTGTCTTAGTAATTCAGACTTTTTAAATAAAACACTACATTAAAACGGGCTCAGAAGACACTAGCTGGCACACAGAGAAGAATTGTTCTCATCAGCCTGTTTCAGGCAGTTGGACTCTTGAAAAATTAAAATGAGACTCGTGTGTTGCTTCTAGTACTGCAAGCCCCGCGCTCACCTTCCTCCGCCTGCACTCCTCCTCCGCTCTTTAAGCTGGGCTCCTGGCAGGGCACACAGTTCACAAAGGTGAAGTAAGTGTTATCTTAATTCTCCAGATGTGGAAAGCAAGGGGCAGGCATGCTGAGTAATGTGTCCCAAACAACACAAGGCTCCTTCAGGTAGGAACGCAAGCCGAGGCACTGCTTGCATTTCACCCCTCTTCTGGGTCGCGCCTGGTCCTGGTGGCCTCTTTGATGAAAAAGACCTAAGGCAGCTCAGCCGTGCTGCAGCTGCAGGAGATGGATGTCTTTTTGTGTCCAGGGATTGTAAACAGGGCTCTTTCAATAGCTATTTCGTAACAGGAATCTCATAACAGGAATCTTATTTCAACACTTTGGGGATTTCTTTTTTTTCTCCAGGGTTTATGGAGTTCAGCAAAATTCTGCACAGTTGCGTGTGCAATGTACTTCGTGGTTTCACCCCGTCACAAAAATAAATCACCAGGATCTCACTTTTAGACAGCTGGATCATGAAAGACAGGCCCTTGCGTGACCAAGGACAAGAAAAAACCCACAGCTTCCTACGGTGAGGTTCCTGCTACAAAGCATCAGCAACTATTTTTTTGTCTGTGCCCAGACTGCACTGAGAGCTGTGAGCTTAAGCACGATATGCAGAACTATAGAAATAGTGAATTGCCATAATCAAACTTGAGAGAAGAAGAAACACTTTCCATTAAATAAGGACTACCTCTGTCTGTAGAAGAAACAGCCAGTATTTTTCCAGCAGTTCATCAAAGGTCTTCATCATTCTCCTCCTCTCTCCCTCCACAAAGAACATGTATAGTCCAATGCACTTCAGCCTAGTTAAAAGTTGGCTCCTTAATTTTTTCTCTCTCCAAATGTCTCCCATTTATAGCATTCCAGCATTTGGCAGCCGGGAGCCAGTGCATTCCCGTGCATGCTAGCGCCAAGGCAGGTCAGTGGAGTTATAATTGGCTCTAGCTGGCACACTGACTAGCTGCTGTGTTCTGTGCCTGGCAGCCGAGCGGGGCTGCGAGCTGCTGAAAGCCGTGCCTGCCTCTAGGAAATGGTAGCCCATCCTCCCTGAGAGTCGGTGTCGGATGAAAGTTCCCAGGGCCAGCGTACACCTGGGGCGAGCGCAGCGGCACTGGGCAGCGCATGTCTGCAGTGGAAATAATTTTCAATTCTCATAGCTAAAGCCTTTCTCGAGCAGCTGCTGGGAACAGCACTCGATGATTTTTGGTTTATTCCAAGCTGATGGCCAGGGTTTGCCCTTTACTTTTGCTCCAAGCGTGCAGCTCTGCAGGCTGTGTCTGCACCCTCGGCAGGTTTCTGCAATCCTCCCTCTTGCTTCTGGAGCAATTTTGCTTCTTGCTGGTTTGCTGTGAGCCCTGAGGGCTCCTGCTCATCTCCTGGCTCTCACTTCCACCTGCTCCGATCAGATGGTGCTGCCTTGTTCTCAGGCTCATCGCCTGGTGCTGCTGTGGTGGCCCCGTCATGAAGGAGGGCCAGCTCCTGAGCTCTGCTCATTCATCCCTGTTGGCACCCCCTGGTCTCCTTCCCTCTGGAAACTTGGCAGAGCAGCTGGAGGAGACAGCGTTCGCGGCCTTTGCTTCCCAGCCCTGGGGGAAGTATGTCCCATGCGAAGCATCGCTTGGTGGGTGCGATCTGGAGGGGAGCCTGTGCTGAGTGTAACCTGTGGAGGGGGGAGACAGAAAGATGGGGAGGTTAGAAGTTTCGCCTCCTCGGGGACGGAGATAACCTCTCTTGCTGACAATCCAGTGTGGTTTTATTTGGTGAGGCTTTCGGTATTGTGGTGTTTAAAAGTTGTCCTGTAACGCGAGGTGAGGGGTTTATACCCCTTTCCCTGTCTCAGGGGTGAGCTAATGCCCTTCCACTCCCCAGCTACTTAATGAAAATGCCCTGGAAATTCAGCTGCCCTGTTCCTGGGAGGGCTGAGCAGGAGCCCCAGGAGGGCAGGAGCTCACTGGTGGCCCCTCTCCTGCCTGCTGCCCATGGGGTCGGTCCCTGGGGAGGTGCCCAGGGCCCCGCTGCAGGTGCTTGCCTGGAGCCTGCTGTGGCCGGGGTTTTTGATGAGGTTTGCATGGGTTTGGGCTGATGTGAGCCCCAGTGTCTCCGCCATGCTCTTAATCAATCTAACACAGCTCAGTTTTCTGGTGGAAAGACCTGCAATTTAGATCATGTGGCAGCAGCCCTGGATCTGAAACAAAACCAGTTTCAAGCTGACTGATGCTGCCTGGAGAGGAGCTGAGGATGGATAGCAGTAAATCAATGCAAAGGATTCTGTATCTGAGAGTGCTGAATTTTTAGTAAAATGGCCGGGACCTGTTTATATTGCTAAATCTGTATGATACAGCACGGACTGTAGCATGTACCACACACATATCGTGGGCATCTAAGAAGTGGAAGCTTCTGTGTAGTTTTATGGTGAGTGGGAGATGGAAATAAGAGCTGGGAGAGACAGAGGGAGATGGTGGTTCTGGGCTTGCCCTGCCCTTGCAGAGGGAGGTGATAAAGCTGAAGGGACGACATGTTTTTCCATGGTCTTCATTTCTCACTTCCTTTCTGTGCCTTTCATTCAATTACATCAGGCTGTTGCAGGTCTACCACAGGGCTGTAAATCGCCACTCATGCACTGGCTGTTGAAAGTGCTTTTGGTGAAGGACGTCCTGCAGTCTTGGAGTCCTCTTGCAAAGTAAGGTGTGGACGTCTGCAATGATCTCCCTGGGGTCTCGGTGGGCCTGGGGACAAGTGAAGAATTTAACCGCTCGCTCTTCCTTCCTAGCACTCTGCTCCATCCGAGAAGTGATGCTCCTTTCCTCTTACTTTCCTTGGATGTTTTTTTCCCCTTCTATACGCTCTCTGCCCTGAGGCTTGTCTGGCTTCTCATTCCCATCACTGGGATCCAGCACAGACTTTTCCTGGGTATGTGGCAGGCATCCTGTGGGAGGGACGAGGAAGGCAGGTCTGTGCCAGCTGCAGCGAGGCTGCTCCATCGGCTGGACTAGGGGAGACCTTGCGGGGAGAGAAGGATGGGTGTGCAGGATCTGCCCTTCCTCTGTGATTCATGCCTTCCAGCCAGCTGGCAGCGGGGAGTGGGACCTCGTTAACCAGAAAATGGAGAGGGGAAAATGTGACGTGGTGGCAGCGGGTGGATGCTGTAGGGCTCCGGCAGGCAGTCCGTCCCCTCTGTGGTGCCACGGTGACTCCGTGGTTTTCCTGCCAGTGGCTGAGGCTTTGCTTCTCCACCGGCACAGGGGTGTTGCAGTGCTGCTGGATGCATGGCACCCCTTCTGCTCATCTTCCTATCGCCTCATGGCTCCCACACATGCCAAGGCTGCGGGGTGCTGCTCTACACCCTGTTTTATGGTAACTTTTATATTCTGGTGTTATCTAAGATTGCAATGTGAGCAATAACCTATGTGGAAAAATGTTCTCCTTTGTGATCTGGTGGCTTGAGGAGAGCCAGCATTTTCCCTGTCTTAATTCCACCTCCCTGAGCCATTCTGCCTTATTGGTACCATGTCTTGAGGCCTTTGCAGTAGGGGTGAGTCACTGAGTAGTGAATTATAAATTATGTTTATGGCTGTCTTTACGTGGCAGCATGGAAATTAGATCTTGGAGATTAGGTTTGGGAGGTGTAACTAAGGTTGGTCAATTTATTGTTTTAATACTGCCTTTGATAGAATATTTAGGGTTTGGGCAAGAAAAAGCTTTCATTCGAATGTCATTTTTCAGTGCTGATACCATATTAAATTAGCCAAACCAGGTATTTTTTAATACACAAGGTGCAGATGTGCACCTTACGGAGAATTCCTTGTGCTCCCATTTTCCTCTGCAAGCTCAGCTTGCTGATCATTTACCATCAACTGTGGTCTGGTACTTGACTTTTTTGGAAGAAGATATTTTGTTGTGGCAGACTTTGAGAAATGCCTCCCTTGGTGAGCGGTTTGGGTGCAAAGAGGTTTGGGACCCCTCTGGGGCTGATCCCCCTCCTCCCCAAGCTGGCAGCAAACCAGCCCACATCCCTGTGAGCTTGGAGCGGCTCCAGGAGGGCCAGGAATGAGGAGGAGGAGGGTGGAGGTGAGACCTCTCCCTTGTCTTGTGCTGCAGGCGAAAGTTCAGTTGGTTCAACTATATTGTGCAACTTCACTTTTGGGTAGGTGGCCAGCTTGCCCCAGGCACTGCAGAGCCGTCCCAACGGCCATCGGTGGGGGCTGGCCGACGTGTTCAGCCTTGCAGAGTGCAGCTGCCATTTTTTGTTTGGGCGTTTGGTTTTTTTCGGTTGGGATTTTTTTTTTTAGGAAAAAATATTGCTGAAAAATGGAGTAAATGTTGTTTTTTAGAAAATTAAGTTGTGGGTCTTCCTCCCTGTCTGAGAATTTCTGCCTGTGGAGCTGCTGCTGGCAGCAGGCATTGCCCCTCTCCTGCCCTAGGGAGCACTGGGGTGTGGAAACTACCAGCACCTCTGGTAGGGACCCAAAATCTTGGAGTCCTCACCCCATCTCAGTCAACAGAAAGTTGCAATCCTGTATTTTTTAACTGCACGCATGCATGCTGAAAATGGCTGATGAAATGGCCACTGAAGAAGGCTTTGTATTCAGCCATGCAGAGTGCCAAGTCAGCTGGGAAGCTGTGCAGCTCTTCAAAATGGTGAGATTTCCTCATCCGAAGTTGGGAGAAAAGTTAGTGTTTAAATTTTAGCAAAGAAAGAAACTCAGTTCAGTATGTGTAAAACGTTCTCTTGGGTTTTCACTATTAATTTAAAAAAAAAAAAAGCTTTCCCCTTGATGAGTCACTTAAAACATTACAAAAAAAATCCTTTTAATTTTAGCGGTTAGATTTTACTGTTCAAATTGAAATGTTAATTGAAATGGATACTTGTCTGCTGATCTTTCTTCTTGGCAAATCAGCATTTTCCAATTCCTCTCCTCTCCCCCTCCCACCCCTCGGCCCACCTTCAGGAAATAAAAAAATCCCATTGGAAAGTTCCCAGGGAGCTCCGAGGTTTCCGTTTGCGGAGCGACTGCTTTCCACCTGCCAACAGGTGGCTGCTTTAAGCCCCAAAACCGTGGTGTTTTTTATCAGTCAGTGAATCTGGCCAGAGGCTTTTCAGGTTTTCTCTCATCGTATCTCTGTGGTGAGATTATACTTAGAGAAGAGCTCTAAGATTAGCGTGCTGTCAAGGTTCGTGCTCCTTAGAGGTTTAGTTATGCTGGAAAACCTTGGCATTGCTCCATCTCCCTCTATCCTGGTTGGATCCTGAGAAAGCAGGTGCAGTTCAAGGTATGTGGTTTGGGCTGAATTTTGTGTGAAATCTGCCTTCTTGTGTTTAAATGCGCAGAAAGCAGCTCGGTTGCTGCACTTGGCCTGCTGCTGTGGCTCTTCCATGGTGCCTTTGTGTTTGCTGGCTCCGGGCCCTGGCAAAGGGCGAATATCCTGGGTTGGGACAGCATTCCCCCTGGAGTTGCATTGCATCTTGCTTTATGCAGTCCCAAAGGCTCCCGGCGGGGCTCCCCATACCCCAGCTCTGCTGCCCGGGGCTCGCTCAACCTTTCCCTGTTAAGTGCATTAACTCCTCCATAAGCTGTGAGGGCCAGTCTCCTCCATCAGACATCGCTTAACAGCAGCATTCTGGTTTTGCAATAAGCAGAGCTTCTTGGCAAGCTCCAGCCCTCTGGCAAGGACTGTCTGAACTTAGAAGTGCTCCGAGTCCTCTCCTTCCATCGTGCGGGTGGTGGCAGTGCCAAGGGTCCTGCGCCCGCCCTGGTGCTTTGCTGCAGCGGCTGTGGGTATGCGCTGTCTGCAGAGGCTTCCTGCCCAGCTTGGCTTTTTGGGCACCACTGAACTTGGCATCTTTAAATCCCACCCTTTCTATAAATGGAGGAATACAAGGGCAGCGTGCTCCATGAGGGAGACACACTGCTGGTGCAGAAGAAGGTGGGGTGGGGATGCTGGTGGGTTCATGCAGGAGCTGGGCTGGTTTATGCTGTCTGTGGGGCTGTCTGCCCAGAGCTCCAGGGTTCTGTCAGCTTCTGTCTCTGCTAGACGGAGAGTTTTATTGTCAGGTGGGAGAGGGTGGAAAGGAGCATGGTCATGCTAAGGACTAAGGCATATCTGTTTCATATGGAGACCCTGGTTTTGGCAGTTAAACCTCAGGGGTTTGCAGTGTCTCGTTTTCCACCTGTGTGATTGCACTGGCTGCCATGGAGCTGCTTGTGATGGACACCACCATGAACCCAAGCAGAACGAAATCCTCCCTCGCATGGAGACAAAATTCTCTCCACACTGGCCTTTCGACTGACTGTGCTCGCTTGGAAGATGGGGTTTGTGTTTAGGGAAGGAACAGCAGGGAAAATAGATGGTTAGCAAGAAATCTGATGCAAGAGGAGGGTCATGAGGCTCGTGTTTCTGACCAGCAGCACTCTCCCAAGTGGTAGGACTGCAGCTTTTGCAGCCCTGCCTGTAGCTTAAATGCCGCCTCCTTTGTTTCATCACGTTTGGGCCTGCCACAGATTTAAAACTTCGCATTAATTTCAGGGAAGGAATGTACGCTGGTCTGCTTCTCCTCATCTGGAGTGGGGAAGGTTTTTGGGAAGGGAGGGGTTGAAGAGAAATCAGATGATGAGCTATTTGGGGGAGAAGCTAGGGACAAGTCATCCTGAGGTTTTGGCAAGCGTGCAGCTTGGAGTGGGGTGGCATGTGCATAAAGTCTCTCTGTGACCTGTCGCTGAAACGCTTGACTGAAGGTTGCCTCTTGGTGTGAAGCACCGTGTTAGATGTGAAACTAGATCTGGTTGGAGTATTTGAGCACAGCCCTCCCCCTTGCTGCGCCTCAGCAGCTCAACACATGAAATAAGGCAAATGTGTTGGTATTTCTCCACCATTGTTTCCATTTTCACAACAGAAACTAAATCTCATTATTTCCTGGTCTTCTGAGCATGTCTACTTTGGGATGCTAGAGAGGAGGACGTGGGTGAACATGAATCGTCTTTGCAGCCTTCCCTAGGGCTGCTGCTGCTGTGACAGCTCCAGCGATGGTTGTGGTGGTGGTGGTTCTGTGGTCTTCGGCACCAGGCTGGGGCAGGTGGCACAGCTCTTCCCTGCTCCTGTGCCGAGGCTCCTTCCAGGGGTACTTCTGGTGTCACGCAGCCCCGGCTGTGCTGGAGGGATGTTCCCATGGACAGGATGGGGAAGAGGAAGCGGCGCAGACCAGCGTCACCCCCGGGTATTGCTGCTCTGTTCCCAAGCATGTCTACTGGTAATTTCCTGTGACTGGGTTGCTGTGGTGAATTATGGATGCCGTACTGGTGGTTTGGTGGCGTTAATGCTCTGCTCCTGGTGCCTGCATGGAGTGCTGAAGCTTTCAGTGCTCATCTGTTCAGTCTGGGACCTGCCTGCCTGGCCATCCAGAGGCTGCAATTATCAGAAATTAAGTGGAAAATGGATTAGTAAAGCACTGTAAAGAGAATGATGACTTCCAGGATTCCACACCAATGAATCGAATGGAAAAAGCGATATATTTTAATCACCTAAGAAGCAGACAGAGCGATCAGCAGCTCCGTGAGGAGGCTGTGTTAATAGAGATTGCTTGGTGCTCTTCTCCACATTTGAGGTTTTCTTTTTTTAAAAACTAAACTCTTTCCTTAGTCTCTCCTAAATATACTCTTGACAGGCTTACAAAAGGAGGGAAAGCAAGCAGTGCTTTTCAGGAGTTGTTTGGGCCATCCAAAAACGGGTGGTAATTCTGGATCCCACCATCTCAGGGTGTCTCACCTGATGCCTTTCTGGAGCTGGGTTTGGGGAATGTGAAGCTTTGTCTGCCCTCTGTTTCCTTTCTGGGTGCCTCTGAGTGGGCACCTGGAGCTACTTGTTGCTTTTGAAAAACAGACTTCAAAAGTCTTAAAACATGATTATTTTTTTTTAATGCTTTTGAAAATGCGCTTTGTAGATGAGCACAGAACAGACACAGAAATCTCTGCGGGGAGCAGGACCTGGCTTGACCAGAGAGAGACATATCTGGAGATGAGGGTATTTATCTTTCTCCTTCCACAACTCTCTCTTTTGCCCATCTGCTGCAGTTAGCACATGGCGTTGGGTGCAATGGTGATGTCAGTGACTAGAAACTCCCATGCTCTCATCACTAATAAACAAACATGATAATCTTTTAGTGATTTCTGGGTGTTTAAGTTTCAAGCCTGGATGATAAAACAGGAGGCTCCTTACACTGAGGTTAATACAGGCTTTTAGGGGTTAGACACTTGGGGCCGAGTGCCTCCTTTGCTGGGAATCCCGGCAGCCCCAGTGAGCGTGCAGTGCCCGTCGTGGTCTCAATTGCTTAAGCTGGAGCTGAGCACTGCTGAGGTTTCCACTCGGAGAATCAGCAGGTGTTCTAGCTGGAAATGTCTCCAGTCCTGGGCAGTGGAAGCTTTTTGCCCGGTAGCTTTTGGAGGACCATTGCATTCGGACCAAACCTGTGGATGTGAAGCTGCCACATCCTCCGAGCCCCTGCGTGCTGGCAGAGCCTGCCAGCTCCCCGGGTTTGGCCCATGTGGTTTATGGGTGAGCACCCCGGGGTAGCACAGACCTGGTAGTGGCTCAGTCCTGGGGCTGGGG
>NW_008824283.1:1465885-1490174 GCF_000699105.1 Pygoscelis adeliae | reverse complement strand
TCTGTGGTGCGGTGCGCGCGGGGGGGGGGGGGGGGGGGGGGGGCAGCACGGGCAGAGGGATGCGTGCTGCCCAGCCCCGTGCCCACTGCCCCCCCCATGCCAGTGACCTATTCACAGGCACCAATGTCTCCCTCTGTCTAATGCTTCCTGTGATTTCATAGGAAATTTCTCTTGCAGTGGCAGGTGCTGCCCATTTGTGTAGCCCTTTTTTTTTTCTGACCTCAGTTAATTCTTTTTTGTCTATTGCTGAGCGATGCTTAAAGTTTTCCATCAGGTTTTCACAATTCAGCCTCTGTGATGCCATTTCCTAGTGCTGAGGAATTGCCTCTGCCTGGTAATGTGTAAAATGCCCTTGAACTCATCCCTTGCACCAGAAAAGCAGGGACTGGGGAGAAACTGTGGTCATGAAGAAACCGTTCAGTTGTGCTGCCCTCCAGCTCCCATTACTGCTTTTGAACAACCTACTTGCTTTGGCCGTTGAATGGGCATCACATGGTGCCACACCAGTAGAGTGAGTCCTTCCCCAGGCTTGACCTCCTGAGCTTGGTATCGCCACACTTGGGATCTGAGCTTGCTCTGTGTTGGTCCTTCTGTCTTCTGGGCTGTTGTGTTTTCACCCCATTTCCTCATAGACAGTCCACATGGATGCAGGGAAGGTGCCCCTCGTAGGATTGCGAAGAGACTAAACATCAGTAGCCTGTGAGCCGCTGCCAGATGTTGTTCTTCCCAGACTATCTGCTTGGCAGATGTTCCCTGAACCAGCTGGCTCTGGGGCATGAGGGTGCTTTGATCTGCAGGAGCCCGTTGCACAGTCTCTGGTTCTCAGCGTGCAGCTGTGTCCCTCATCACATCCCTGTGCGGCCAGGGTGCTGCTGTGACAGCAGGCGGTTGCTGGACCTGTGTCCCTTTCGCATTGCGTTTGGAGATCAGTGGGATGCTGACCCTCGGAGGACTCTTCTTCCCATAAGAGGAGACCTGACTAATACCCTGCTCAGCGTGTGGAGGTCAGGGTGAGCAGTGCATGTGAACATCCCTGTCTGGAGTTTGCTGCCATGGGGACAGAGGGGCACACGGTGTGTCCAGCTGCCTGCGGCATTGCCACTCTCATGAGGGACAGGGCTGATGGGGAGTTTCAGGGTGTGGGATGAGAGCAGGCTTGGCTTGGACTCATCTTTCCCCCATGGCAAGCTGCTGCCTTCTCTCAGCAGGGAGGCTGTTGCTCTCACAAAGAGTCTCCTGTGATTCTGCCGCTGTGCACTCAGCTGGCTGGGGCAGCCTTTTGTTGAACTTTTTTTATTTTTTTTTTCCCTTTTCCCCTCGGTTGGTGTCAAAAGCTGACTTCTCTGCTCTGGATAATGGATGTGTCTGGTGGAGGCATGGGTTAGGTCAGCTATCTCTTGCTAGACCAGGAAGGAGGAATGTGGTTTTACACCGAACCTTCATCATGCAGCCAAAGCAAATCCTGTTGATAAGAGAAGGGGGAACTTCCCTCGCTCCGTGCCTGTGATTACGGCTCACGGCCTGGCTCCAACACCAGCCCCTGGTATTGTGCAAGAGTGGAAGAGCTTGTTCTCCTCGCCTGGGTATTTCATCACCCTTCAGCCCGTGCTGGTATATCTTGCTGTTCGGTGACGTGCACCATTCCCTCCATAAGTTGGCAAAGACTTGCTTTCTCTTCTGCAGCCCTAGTACGTGCCACACAAGCCCTAACGCTCAGTAATGGAAAGCCTGCAGCTTGACAAAAGCAAATCCCACGGTCTCCCGGCTGCAGAGGACTTTGCTGCAAGAGTAATCCCATGCCCTTCTGGTTCATCGTTATCAGGGGAATGCAGGACCTCTGTGTTTACCATTTCACCCTGACATTTTTCTTTCCACCAGATCAGATTTAAATGATTTTTTTTTTTCCTCACCTTTATATTTTAGAGGGGAAAACTTTTCCACTTTATTGTGGAAAGCAGAGGAGAAGCAGTAAAGTGATGACACACCTTATTACCTACTGGCACTTGGCTTGAGTGTTTTGGGTTTTTTGGTTTGGTTTTTGGGGTTTTTTTTTCCAGAGACTTCTCGGAGTTTGATTCTGTCTGGGAAGTGGTAGAGCCCGCTCACAGGCTGTTAGACCTGGGGCCCTGCTCCTCCAGCAGTCGTATCTCTGTGGCATTACGCTGCCTGCATGGTGTATCCCTCTGGCATTACACCATCAGCTCTTATTTGGGTAAAGCCCTTCCTGAATGCTCTGCTTCCCAGGAATACTGCTGAGCACACACATTCCCTTCTCCCTAGGATCCCCTGCAGCCCGCAGCACTCTTAATTGATTTGATTAGGATATTATCTTATGAGTCTCCTGTTAATGCAGAATGTGTCTACCAATGTGTTAGCTGTTGACGCGAAGCTGCTTTTGAAAGGCTTCCTCTCCCCGGGTGGCCCTGCCGGCGTTACTGCCTGCCCCGTTAACGGGTAGCTCAGCCATGGGGACAGTGTGCCCCCACGATGTGCATAGACCTTCAGCCGTGGCTCACTCCAGAAAGACTCACTTCACAGACATTTCTGGGTTAATAAGAAAAACAGCTAATTGATAAGATAAATTGGTGGTGGAGATAAATATGGATAAACGTACCCTCTCCTGACGTGCCGTTGTGGGGAGCCTGGCTGCGGGTTGGACAATGCCGCTGGGGCATAGAATCATAGAATCATTGAATCATAGAATCATTATGGTTGGAAGAGACCTCTAAGATCATCGAGTCCAACCGTCAACCCAACACCACCATGCCCACTAAACCATGTCCCTAAGCGCCTCATCTACCCGTCTTTTAAATACTTCCAGGGATGGTGACTCAACCACTTCCCTGGGCAGCCTGGTCCAATGTTTAACCACTCTTTCAGTAAAGACATTTTTCCTCACGTCCAATCTAAACCTCCCCTGGAGCAACTTGAGGCCATTTCCTCTCGTCCTTTCGCCAGTTACTTGGGAGAAGAGACCGACCCCCACCTCGCTACAGCCTCCTTTCAGGCAGTTGTAGAGAGCGATGAGGTCTCCCCTCAGCCTCCTTTTCTCCAGGCTAAACAACCCCAGCTCCCTCAGCCGCTCCTCATAAGACTTGTTCTCCAGACACCTCACCAGCCTCGTTGCCCTTCTCTGGACACGTTCCAACATCTCAACGTCCTTCTTGTAGTGAGGGGCCCAAAACTGAACACAGTATTTGAGGTGCGGCCTCACCAGTGCCAAGTACAGGGGCACGATCACTTCCCTGCTCCTGCTGGCCACACTATTTCTGATACAGGCCAGGGTGCCATTGGCCTTCTTGGCCGCCTGGGCACACTGCCGGCTCATGTTCAGCCGGCTGTCGACCAGCACCCCCAGGTCCTTTTCCTCTGGGCAGCTTTCCAGCCACTCTTCCCCAAGCCTGTAGCGCTGCATGGGGTTGTTGTGGCCAAAGTGCAGGACCCGGCACTTGGCCTTGTTGAACCTCATACAGTTGGCCTCGGCCCATCGATCCAGCCTGTCCAGGTCCCTCTGCAGAGCCTGCCTACCCTCGAGCAGATCAACACTGCCGCCCAACTGGGCATCTGTGCCCCAGTCCTGGCTTAGGGAGCCAGGGCCTGGCAGCCATGTAATCATCCTCCCTGCTGCAAAGGAATTGGTGAAAAGTGTGAGACAACAGCTTCCTGCATAACAAAAGCACACCAAAATGCTTTAACTGCATCCATTCCAATCTTTCTTTTTTTTTTTTTTTTAAGATTCTGTCACAAATACTTAAAAATAATCTTGGAAGGGGAGAAACAATAGGGTTATTGTTTCTTTTTTCCTTCATTTTTTTTTCCTGACCTGGCATTGCTGAGACTGAGACTTGGTCTCTCTGCCCTCTCCCATGCTTGGCAGGGAAAGCTGTGCTCCAAACGGCTGTGTGTCGGTCTGCCTCTTGCCTGCCCCATGTCTCCCTCTCGCTGGGATCTTGGATGGCCAGGCAAGTTCTCCCTTCTGGAAACGTGATATGAGCAGTCTTGTTTGGAGCTTGGATGGAAAGCCTCGCTGCTGAGATGATTGGTGGGAGTCTTCTGTGCCGACCGCCTCCCTTCCACAATTCCTTGCCTGCTGGGGAGCATGTTTCCCTGCTGAGGCCAAGGAGAAAGCTGCTCTCCCAGGAAACCTGCCCTGCCTTGTCATCGCTGGCGTGCCTCTGTTTCTGCAGACCATCTTCTGATGCCTGTCTGTGTATCCCTCCCCCAGGACTTGCGGGGTTGCTGCACTCTTACCCTTTTTCCATCCCTTCTCCAGGGCTGTGCCTGTTCTCTCTCTTCCTGGGCCAGAGCACTGTAATAACCTGTGCTGTAGTCCCTGTCCTGCAAAATCTGCAAGAGCAAGATGGGCCAGAAAGGGTACAGGGAGCCTCAAAAACTAGAGACCTGCCAGCTGGCTTCCTCTGGGTCCCTGGAGCATCTCTCGGCTCTGGAGCTGACCTTTTCCCATCGTTGTTCTGTGCTTTTCCTCGCTGCAGCTTTATGGCGTGTAGTGCTATGGAAGAACTGTCAGCCTGTGACCTACAGACTAGATTTCTGCAAACGTGTGCTCTCGTATCTTGCAAATGCAAGCTGCCTGCTGCGGATACAGCCGGCACTGGGGTTGTTTTCTTTGGAGTAGGTTTTTAGCTGTTCTTCAACCACAGGCTCATGCCTAGTAAAACTGATGAACTAGTATTTGCTGCTGCCTTCTCCGGAGCTGCGTGATGTGGCAGCCAGGTTGGGTAGGATCCATGGGACCGACCCCTCTGCCTTGCTTCTTCCCCACCTTCTCCTCTTTTCGTGTGTGCCAGAGGGTGCTCCAGGCACCTTGCAACTTATTTTCCTTCCTCCAGCAAGAGAAAAATAGCAGCTTGTGAGTGCACAAGCATAACGGTACCAACCCACGGCAGGCAGTGCAGGGTCTGCTCAAGGCTGGGGTGACGCTGGTGGCTCTGGGCTGGGCTGGAGGGGAGCAGGGTGGCTGCGGGGAGAGGATCCCCATGCCACCTCCTAGTCACTGAGCAGCCACTGCAAGAGGCACTTTCAGTCAAGAAAAAGGAAATGGAGAACTTCTGGGCTGAAGTTCTGGCTGGGTTTGATGGGGTCACATGGTCGGGAGCAGATCTGGCCAGAGGCACGGCCCAGGCACGTGCATATGGGAGAAAATACAGCTTGTACCGTTTGTGCCTTGGAGGCTCTCAGTGCTCCCGGGAGCGAGAGATCCTCAGCTTGCATTCAAAAATGAGAGGAGGGGAAGCTTCCAGTGACTCAAGTATTGCGTTGCTTAACAGCAATCAGATGTGCGGCACTTGTGACTTGTTTTGCTCACCCTTTGCCAGTCATAAGCTTTCCCAAGCTCTTCCCCACAGGAAGAGCAGGGCCAGAGGCACCTCTCTGCCGTGGCACAACACAGATGTTTTGCAGGGTAGTGGGGATGTGGCGTCATCCTTTATTTTCATGGATTGAGGGAAGAGCAGGAGGCCAGGGAGGCTGGGGAAGTGGTGCTGCCCTTGGAGCCTGCAGTGCCTCGGGGAGGTGAGTCCTCCCTCGGCCGTGCTCAGGCTTGCTTTGTGACTGCTGGTAACGTCACCGCAGTCCCCAGTTATTGCTGAGTCTGGAGTAATTTTCTTTGTTGTAAACCCTTTAAAATTTGTTTCAAGAAGAAGCTGTAAACAGTTCGTGCTTAGTGTCATCCTGGTTTTGAGATGTCTTGTTTTCATTTTGAAGAGAATATTTGAGAGCTTCTTTTGGTTTTCCTGTTGTCTTTGGAAGTGTTGGGGGAGGTTTTTATTTCTTCTCAAAATGTAGGAAAAATACATCCTTCCTCTGCCCCCTCTCCACCAAACCTCAAGAATTTTATCCTGGTGCATTTGAGATCCAAGGGGAAAAAAAAAGCAAGTATTGCATGTGCGGGGGGGCTATATCAACAAAAAGGACTTAGCTTTAGTATTACAGCACTTTAAACAAGCTTGTGCCTAGCAGTAGAGGAGTCCACAGCCCTTAGCTAGGAGCAGAGACCTCCTGTAAAAAGCATGTGGAAAAATAGGTGCCAAAGAACAAGAGCCATGAAAACCAGGGAGCCAGGTAGGACACATCCCCAAGGGGTGTTGGGACCCTGGAATTTGGCCCTGCACGGACTCCCCACGGTGAAGGGGCTCCCGATGTTACGTGGTGGAGCAGCAGACAGGAGGGAGCATGGCTTGTGAGTCTGGCTGCTCGGTGGTGCCCATCCTTCTGCCAGGCTGGGCGAGGGCTGCCTGCAGATGCCTCTCGTGGGGTGAATGGCTTGGGCTCTCTGGCTGCATATTTCTTCTTTGCATGAAATACTTTAAATATTAATTGTGCCAGAGGAGAATGGCTGTTTAGACTTTGTAGGTGCTCAGGACACTTCCTGAGCAGGTTGTCTCCAGTGCTTCCCTAAGTGCTTAATTATTCATGCAGAGTGCAATAGCTCCAGTAGGAGAGGGCAAGACCCATTTCAAATACCCTGGGGACCAGGGAGCTCTTCAGGTGATGGCAAACAGAGGTCAGATCCATGCCCCAGAGAAAACAAGGGAGAGTTTGTATCTCCCTCCCCTTCCTTCCAAAGGAGGGAGTATCTGAGTGGTTGGATGGATGGATGGGCATGCTCTTTTTCCTCTTCTGCTCTGTGTAAAGTGCAAAGCTCAATCCAAATGGTGTATTCCACTAAGACCAAGTAAAGGAAATGCTGAGGATGTGGATCCTGCCAGGGCATTGGTATTAAGCATCATAGTAGCTGCAAGGAAGTTGTGTGCCTGTGCTGAAGCACCAGGCACCCAGCGAGAGCAGGAGCTGGTTATCACCTCTCCTCGCTGACTAAATGTACTAAGTGCAGTTGCATCAGTCAGGAAATTATTCGTTTAATGCTGAAGATCCCATAAAACATTCATCCCTCAAAGCCTGTGTAGCACAAAGCATTCCCCAAACTTGACGTATAACTTTATGGCCTTTTGCAGGCAAACATGAGTTGATGCTGTGAGTCCAAGTCAGCTGTAATCCAGGAACTGTGTCAGTGCTGTGCTATGCTTGAGCTAATAAGCTTAAAATATGCCTTTTTTGAGGAGCTTCTGAGATCTAGTGACCGAAGTCCATTGGGATGAAACTTAACAGTTGCAGAAATGCAGGTTACATAAATCACCCATGCTGGGCAGAATGACAGGATGAGCAACATCAGTGGTGAGAAATGTCTTGAAAATAGTGGAGATGACACTAAGATCTTGTGCTACTGGCACTGCTTTGGATGTGCTTCCCTCGGTGCTGCGGGTTGCTGTACCCTGGCTGATGGTGCTGTGAATGATGTCTAGGACACTGCTGTTTTGGAGAATGGGCTTCACCTGCTCCTGGGGAGAATGGCCTTGTGTCGTGCAACTTAATCACTGACTTTAGTCACCTCTCTTGCATTTCCTTTTCTAGATGCAAATGCTGGACAAGTTTCCGATGGAAGGAGGGCAGAAGGACCCCAAGCAAAGGATCATCCCCTTTCTGCCAGGTAGGCGAGTGGGCTCCAGCAAAAATCATGCTGGTTTTGGCATGGCAGGAACTTCTTCCCAGGACATGTGTGAGCATGCATGTGCTTTAGCTCTTATCTCCTGAGCCATCTGAGCAATAGCAAGTTCTTGGTCTGCACCGTGTCCATTAAAACATCTGTATTTGTTAGCAATGTGCCCAGCAAGTGTTAAACCCTTCAGTCATTCTCTCTCCCTCCAGAAAGCATTAGTGGGGGACTTCAGCTAAGCAACCCTGCTTGCACAGCTTCTGCCAGGAGCAACCCCGCAGCAGCCTGCTTGTTTTTGGAAGGGGTCTGGCCAGCACAGCACAGGGCTGAGGGTGATGTGAGGCTCCCCAGGAACTGCTCATACGCTGTTTTTCCTGTCCCATGCAACTCAAAGGGCCATCCAGAGAGAAGGAAATAACAATTGAATTCCACATGTTAATCAAGCTGATTGACAGCCTTGGCTTCCTCCCGTGATGTTCGGGACTGGTTGCCTAAAGACAGGATTTCTGTGGCATGATGTGTGCCCTGCCAGCCCAATGTGCAGCTGAGCGTTTGTGTGCCTGAGGAACAGATACAACTCTCCATTGCAGACTTTGTGGTGCGGGGGATTGCTTGTGGCTGCCCTTTGGTGCTGCTGCTACGGGGGGAAAAAAAGAACCCTAATGTGCCTTGCAAAAATACCCAGCCTGAGGGGGTCCTGTCAGTCTTTCATGCACCCATAGCTAATGGCTTTGACCACAGAGTTGTCTTTACCCCCACCCCCAAGTAGCTAATGGGCATATTCAGAAATGTCACAGTACCATAATCACTTCCAGTGACTGTCAGGTCCATTTAGTGCAGCCCTTTGTGCTGTGCTCTGCCTCCTGGCTGTTCTAGAAACATAAAGGCTCTTAGCGGGCTTTGCTTTTCGCCGTCTGGCGTGAAGAAAATCATTTACGCCCCTTTCTGAGCAAGAGAATCTACTCTGGGTTTCCCATAGAGGGATTTCTGATTCTGGCTTGTCCTTGCATTGTAACATCAGCAAAAGCAAAGCACACCTGACATTAATACAGCAGAAAAGCCCTTGCTGTACAAGTACTCCTGCCAGCAAGGAGTGGAGAGGAAAAATGGAAGCCAAATTGGCAAAGGGCATAACTTGGAAAAATTGGACATACGGTTTGGCCGTGCTGCACTTGCAGAAAATTCCCACCAAAATGCTGCTATTTTTGGAAGGCAGCGACCGGGCTTGGGAGGCCTGGTCGGAGCACTACTTCTCGCAGCACACTCATCAATATTTGTTTCTTCTTCTTGGTGTTGAAATAGTTTCCCTTTGCTAAGAGGCATGTCACTGGGATTTCCGTTGGAGGAAAAAGGGGGTTGAAGTTGCTGGAAAATAAAGCCTGGCTTTTGTGTAAGAAAGGAGTTTTGGGGAGTTAGGATGACCATCCTCTAGAGGAGCTTGTGCATTTTTGTGTGTCCTCTGCAGAGACGTTTGCCCTTTTGCAAACGTCCCCTTTTTGCAACAGGATTAAATAATACTGTTTTCAGAGGTAGTCACACATTGACTTGGAAAACCACTAGTCCATGCTTCTCCCAGAAATTTTTCTTGACATTTCATTTCTGCAGTGGCTTGCGATAGCTAAGAGGAGAGAGACTATTGATGCCTAACAGCTGGCACCTGCAGCTTTACCACTTGTACTTTCAGGTGCCAGCACAGGGCAAGGGGTGGTGTGGTGAGAAGATCCCAGCATGGGATGGTGTCCTACCTCCAAGCAGGAGGTAGCCACTTGAAAGACAGATAATCTTGCATCTGCCTGTCCTCATGGGGCAGCTTCAGAAGTCCTCTTGCTTCAGGGAAGTTGTGTTATTAAGAAGTGGGAATCATGTTGCCTTTGTCCTCCTGCCTTTGCTGCGCATCACGGAGCAGTCAGGAGCTGGTGGCTTTCTCTGGAGCAGGACGATGAGCTGTACCTCCCTAGTGAGATGGCTTGCAAGCTGTGTCTGCTTCTGAAAGAGGACTTCACTTGGGGGAAAGGGAAGGCTCTTTTAATAGTTGCTGGCTGGCTAGAGGATGGTTCCTTTCTGGAGCAGTTCTTGGCCTTCACAGTTTGGGATGGCAATGGGTTTTGTTTCTTACAGCTGACCCCAAACTTTGTTTCCCTCTGCCTAGGGGTGCCATCCAGGTGTGCTCCGTGCAAACAGCCTGGGTCTCTTTCTCTGCAAAACGTGGCTCTAGTATGCTTAGACTTGCTAGGGTTTTGATTATGTTCAGCTTCTGTGAGTACTGTAGTTTGCTCCCAATCCCATTTTGAACAACATTTTTAGCATCTGAATTTCATTACCAGTGGAGATTTGGCTCCAATGGTTTACTGAAAGTACGCTGCTTTCTGGGAAGTCCGTTGTAGAGTAACATTAGACGTTGTGGGCACTGCAGTTCTCAAAAATTGAGATCCTGTGAACCTGTGCCTCCTGCAGCTCTGGCTTTCTTAGTAAACCCCTAAGTGTCCCAAACTCAGGGTCACCACCACAACCTGAGAAGGTGCCATCTGGGTTTGTCTATCAGGCTGGTTTCCTGGAATGGGAAGAGAGTTCCATGATTACTCTGTAGTTACAACATCCAGCCCACAGGAGCTCTGTTTGCTTTGTGTTGCTTCGTTTTGTTAATGTTTGCTTCGAGGATTTGACTTCTTGGAAATTTCTAGAGACTTTGGGTCTTTTGAAGTAGGTCTCTGATGGTATCAGAAAATGCTCTCGTAAGTGCAAATCCTTCAGCCCACTCAGCTCGTCTGAAGTGGAGCCATAAAGCTGGGTCCTCTGAAGCAGAGCAGAGCAATTGCACTTGAGGTTTGGGGCCAGGGGTTGTCCCTTCCTGGGTGTTGGCATGATGCTCATCCTGTAGCACAGCTTGGTGGGGTCCGGTTTGGCCTGGCAGGACACTGCAGTGCTCCTGCACCATGCCTGAAAAGCCTCTGCCGCCATATAGGGGAATTTGAAGTGGACTCTTGGCTACTTTTGCTGGCTTTGAGCCACTGGCACAGCCTGCCCAGCATCATGTGGTGCTGAGGATGACCCCTCGAAACAGGTCTGGCGGCACCCAGCCCATGCATGGCATTGGCTGCGGTCCCCGGAGCAGAGTCAGGAGCAGCTGGCGAGAGAGAAGAGACCTGTCACTGCCCAGCCCGGGGGACGTCGTGCTGGGCAGCTCCGTCCTCGCCTGCAGGAGTCCACACTAAGGGTTACACACTTGTTGGCTGGGAGATGATGGTATGGAGACCCCAGGAAAGAATGAACTAAGAAAACAAATGAGCTCAGCTGGGCCCGCTGTGTAAGGGCTGTGCCAGATCTTTCAGGAAACAGCTTTTATAAGGAGAGTGGAGCCTTCCAAACTTTGTACAGCCCGAGTGGCCTGGACCAGATCCTGGCCAGTCTGCTTTGCTGGAAACGTGAGCCTCAGCAAGGAGGGGTTGCCTGACGCTGAGCTAACTTTGGCTGTAAAATTGCTTTTTAGGAAGCTTTAGCTACAGACAATAGTGAACTCCCAAGAAGGGAGGAGGAGAAAGGGGGTTCGGTGAGATCGTTTTCAAAAGCAGAATGATGCCTCCTTTCTACTCCCTTCCCAGCCTGCTAACCTGCTTGGCATGGGCATCAGTGCTGCCCACATACTTTGGGGCTTTTCTCCCAGAACAACTGTGGGGATGCTAATAGCTCCCCACAAAGGCCCCGTGAAGGATGTGGAGGAGAACTCATCCCTTTTCCAGCTACAGTACCTGACTTTCCCCAGTCCCATTGCATCTTCATCAGAGCTGGAGATGGGGCAAGGGTCCTAATTACTATTTTCTGCTCTAGCAAGATGGGCAGCTCTGCTGTAGCACTGTTGCATGGACGGTCCCGGGCTAGCTTGCAGCCTGTAATCAGTACGGTTGCCTTTTCTGTAGTTTTTCAGCTAACCCTGCTGACGTGCAGACAGTATTACCCCCAGCAGAGTGCTGCACTGAAGCAGTTGCTCTGCTTCTGACCTTTGAGCTGTCTTTAAACAAACTACCTTACGTTTTTCTCCATTGCATGGCACTGTAGGCCATAGAAACAACGGCCTTGGGAACATTTTGCTCCTGCTCCAGCAGGATCTCAAACCGTGAGAGTGGAAGGGGCTGTCTTGATAGGGGCACTGTTTAATTTGGCTTCATTTCACAGTGTATGGGACTCTGTGCTTATGCTATACCCAGGAGAGCCCCAGAGGCACTTTGCTGGTCCCTCTCCTTTTCGCCAGGGTATGCATACAGCACAGGACTGCCAAACAGATGCTAAGTGCAGGGCTCCTGGAAATGCTGTCTCCCATGCCTGCTTCCCCATCCTAGGAATAGCCCACATAGCTGGCTGCTCCTTGGGCTGGGATTAATTATGTGTACATTTGGGGCTGCCTTTTTTTGAAGTGAGTTTGGAACCCGTGCCAGGGAAAATCTGGATGTGATTTGAAAGGTGCAGAGAAGTGAATTCTTTCCGAGGCTGTGGGGTGGGGGAGGAATGGGGGGAGTCCTTCAGGGTAAAGCAAGAGGCACAGGCGGTTTTCCGTTCTTGAAATATCTGGCTTGGTTCACGGCCGTGATCGGCAGGGTGATTGTTTTGGGTTCTCTGCCCCTCCAACTTGCTGGAGATCCAGTAACAGCCTTTGGCTCAAGAGGAGCCTCAACCATTTTGCTGGTTGAAATGCCTCTGCCTTGTTTTTTTCAGCTGCTTACTCCCCAGTATAACTTCAGCTCTGCCCGGAGAATTCCCATGGGAGGGAATAATTTGCAGAGCCTACCTGTTTGTTTGGAGAGATTAACCCCTCTTGTGGCCTGCCTGCTCTATCTCATATTGCTGGAGACCCGAATTCCTTATCAGCCCTTTCCCCAAGCTCTCCTCTGACACTTTGCAGACACTTGATGAATGGCTGAGGCAGCGGGGGCCGTGTTGCATCCATCGCTTTGCAGCCCCCCCTCCGGAGCTGCTGCAGCACCCTTTGCTCTCGGTCGATCAGACAAAGCAAAGCAGCCTTGATTAGCCACAAAGGGGGTTTCTTCCAGTCTGGGGAAAGCAGAAGCTTTCTGGCACCAGAGGAAGGTGGGCAGACAGAGCATCTTCAGTGGAGCTTCTCTGGCTGGTGCCAGCTCCACTGTGTGGGGGACAGAGATCATGCTCCCCAGGGATGACCTGCAAGCAGGTGGTGGGCACCAACCTCCCCCTCCTGCCCAGTAGGGTACGAGGCAGCACACTAATGTTATTTCTGCTGTTGAAGCCCTGAGCCCAGTGATGTGGAGCTTAAACGCAGAAGGGCAACCTCTGCTCCAGTGAATTCATTGCTGGATAGGACGTAAAAGCCAGCAGATTGTCCCCCTGTGTCCTGGCCAAACTGTGTCAGTGGAAGGACTATCACAGTGGGGTTTTGTGGGGGAAAGGAGTGCAGGGATTGTGGCAAAGGAAGATTTTAAGGAGGGATTTGAAGGAAACCATGCCAGTGGTTTACAGGAAGACTCTCCCTAAGGTGGGACAGTTGGGACAACAGCTGTTGTGAGACAGTGCTGGCTGGCATGAGGTTCACAGGGACGCGCTGGATGGATTTGCTGCTTATCCATTATGTTGGATGAACTCCTGCTAATGTGTGGTGGGCCTCTTGGCCATGGTGGGTGGAAATGAGTAGCAGTGGTGGAGAGAGAGGAGTGTCCCCGCAGAAAAAAGGAAGAAAGGAGGAGCACAGTTGCATTGGTGGGACACACAGCTTTCTAACTGGGGAGCATCACATCCCAGGAGGTTGTGAGATCTATCCACTGACTGATGGAGTCTCGTAACAGCGTCAAGGGCACTGTGGTTTTCCAGGCTTCCCTCCCAGCAGGGTGAAGAACACCGCTGGCTCCCTGCCATCAGCCCAGCGCTCAGGGCAGTGAAAGGGAGGAAACGGAAGCACTGGGATAATTTGAGCACCAGAGCTGAGCGGATGGTGCCAGCAGGTCAAAAGGGGAGGGAGGGAAGGGGTCAGGCAGGGGAAGGGAAAAGCAGGCCTGAGTGCCCATAGCCGTGTTTCTAGGCTGCTTGCAAGGTCTCCCCCCCTCTGCCCTGCCACTGCCCAGATGGGGAGATGAGGCACTTGCTTCTGACTCAGAAGTCCTTCAGATGTGGCCAGATGTTGGCTTTGTGATAGGCCGGGGTCTTTTTGTTAGGTTTCCCCAGTCCCCCTCTGAGAACCAGCTGGTGCCCCCAGTGCTGAAGCGCCTGATCTGGTATTTGCCTGGCTGTAAAAACAAACCAGGGTCAACAAGGAGATAAAACAAGTAAACAAATGCTCGAGTCGGCAAGGGGAGTGGAGATGTGGCTTCTGCTGCTTTGTTACTCTTGAATTTGTCTTCTCTTTGGGTAGGTAAAAGCCTCAATTGCTTGGAAGCAGTCTCCAAAGAGCACAGCTGGCTTTGGCCACAGCCCAGGCTGCAGCTCAGCACCATGTATGGCACGGGAAGGGCACGGCGCTTCTCCTCCATGGGGCTGGGGGGGCCTGGGGAAGAGCAGCAGGGCAAGAGTTAGCATCGCTTATTGGGATTTCCTCCCCGTGGTGAATCCTCTGCTGGGGGCTGCCACTCGTGCCCTGCCCCTTTCCTGAGGTGTTCGTGGGGACAGGGGATGACTGGGGTCTTCTCCTGGACATCGCTGCGGCAGAGGTCCTCCACCTGCCCCAGCTGCTTTCATGTTGTGTATAAAGCACCTGGGGATTTCTGGAAAGCACTGCATAAAAAGCTGGATACTTTTATTATTTTGGGTGGTGAAATTTGATTTTGACTCTGATGTCCAGTTGATATAAATATTTATGGTAGCTTGTTTTTTTTCTATATGAAACTAATCCTTGTTACTCCAAAGCAACCCTACAATAATAAACCATGCTGCATTGCTTAACTCCCCCCAGCAGCTGTAACCAGCCAATAAATGTATGAAACATGCTATCAGGTATAGCCGGAGAGATGTAAAAAGGGAACATCCTCCTACTTTTGCACTGAAGATCAGTGCAGAGAGACTCCATTCGCTTTGATTTTTAAGGAGTTGCATATATTTCAGCTCTCTCCCTTTTGGTTTTATTCCCTCTATCTTTAAAGGATGGGTTGCGTTGGTCAGATTTCTGTAGTCAAAATGCTGATGGAGAATAATAATAATACTGCCAGGTTACCCTTAAAGAGCAGATACATGCAAAACACCTACTTCTGCTGGGAAAGGGCGGTAACAAATGTATAGCAAGCAAAGCACGTGCAATGCTTTGGTGCATCTACAGTTATAGTAATGTAATGTATAATAAATATATTCACTGGAATAAAGTGTTGTATATTCTACTGAAGAAAGAACACTTTCTAAATTGTAACTTGTACACAGAGTGTCTTCAGAGCTGTTGTCCTCCTCAGAGGCACCACTTTTTCCCTGTAGGTATTAACAGGTTTTCAAGATCCAGAAAAAGCAGGCAGCATGTCCTGGAGTCTGGGTACTTCTTGCACAGGGAGACTTGCCAGGGCAGCCACTCCGTAGTGATGCCTTATCTATGTCTTCTTTTTCCAAAATCAACTTACTTGACACATTCCCAGGTGATAAATGTTCAGTCTATTCATAGCTTTGTTTGTGTGTATAAAGGACAGTGTATTTTACTGCACTTCCTTGTGCAGTGACTTTCTTGTGCTAGCAGGGAGGGAGACTCATTGTTCTGATTGCTCATGCATAACATTATGTATGTAAATAAGAAAATCTAATAATTTCTGAGTGCTTGAGTTGTGGCAAGAGTGAGAAGCTGGTGAAGTGGATCTTGCAGCAGCACTGACCTTACCAGCCGATGGAGAACCCCACTAATCAGCGAGATGTGCAGAATTGCCTTCCTTCACATGTTTTCCTGTTTGTATTTCTCATGCTGACTTTGAGGCTGAAGGCAGGAGCACTGCTATGAGGATGTTAGGAGTAAAGTGAGTCTTGCCAAAGGATGTTCTTAAACAAAAGGTAGAGGTGGTGGTTATTTTTCTCATATTGGAGCAAATTTTGCTGAGTTTGCAGGCATCCAGGAGTCAAGGATCCAAACTGCTAGATCCTGTCCTTGCTCCTGCTAGATACCATGAAGGCAGCTGGGATTGCTCCCCCTTCGCTGTTGCTCTGCATCCCTCATGCTGCAGATTTACTGAGTGAACAGTTCAGGCAACTGGGAAACTTCACCATGGAAAATCAAACCCCAAAGACCTTCCTCTCTTTTCTGCTAGCATCTTTCTGCGGAGACGTTTCTCCTCACTGTTCTGCATGGCTTGCCTTTGCCTGGAGCTAGGTTACACTGTGCCAAAGCTGGGCCAGCAACCAAGCCCTACTCCGCACAGTACCTGTGTGTCAGGCTGCTCGTTGGAAGAGGCCAGGGCAGCAATTCTCCAACGCAGTCATCAGACTTAACTTCCCTCTTGCCTTGGCCCATCTGCCCATTTCTTTGCCATGTGTTTCCTTTCGGATCTAGAGGAGCTAATCCTGAGCCCTCTCCTCCCCTTCAGCATGAAGGAGTATCTGCTGTAGGCAGGAGAAAGAGAGTCCACCTGGATGATTAGCAGGGCAGTAACTTGGTACCAGGCTGAGAGTCATTACAAGCTCCTGGAGGCAGCCAAAAAAAAAAAAAAAGCATAAAGCAGAAAACGCTTAGAACGAGGTGTGGGTGATGGGCACCATTGCCTTCACTGTGTCCCCTGGAGCTACAGCATTGACGGGTGTGGATATGAGATGAATAATGTCATGTGTTTCTCTTCCATTATATGGTCTTTGGCCACGTGAAAAGCCCCAGTGGGCAGCGCTGTTAGTCCCATTTTGCAGATACGGTCTAAGGAAAATGTGCCCAGGAAAATGCTGCATCTCATTGACCCAGCAAGTTGCCCATCTTTCCCTTCCAGGAGGGAAGTAGTTTCCTGCTCTCTCTTGCCTTTCAAGTCAAGGATTTATATAGCTGTATTTGGCAGCGCTGAAGGGTCTACAATTATATTAATTAGGCATTTTGATTAAAAAGCAGCTTTTTGTTAGAAAATAAACTTCCTTGTTGAAAAATACTAGATCGAGAGCAAATCAAGAGAGGAGCTGGATTTCCTGCTGGTTCATATGCTCTGTGCCTGGGCTAATTTAAGATCACTTCAGTTGTTGTGATGTATTTATTCACCAAAACTATATTCTTTTTATTATTATTATTATTATCTAGCCTCTGTTTGTTAAACATTTAAATATTCCCACACCCAGAGCTTATTATTTCAGACATTTATAATGTACCCACCCATCAGTGATTTCATTTTGGCAGACATAAAACCAAAACAGCTATTCCTTACAATTGCCAACAAAATTATTGTGATGCATTCATATTTTTAAAAGTCATCATTCAAATAGAAACCTATGCAACAAATACACCATGATTGCTGGTGAGAAGGGAAAACTGTTTATCATTTGCTTGTCTGATGGAAAATAATCGCTATAGGCAAGGAAAGGAGCTCCGACCTGGTTGTCGCTCCCTTTCCCTCCCAGTCTTTCCAGACAACTTCTGTGTTCCCAGGCTGTTCACCCTCAAAATCTAAAAGACGGATTGAATAGAGGGGTATTTTTTTCTCACTGTATCATAAAGACTGCCAGACTTGGCTCTGGCAGGCTGCAAGAAGGAATGCATTTCAGAGCAGAGCATTTCCCACCATGAATGTCTCAGCCCCTCGCTGTCAGCAAGACATAAATGAGGAGCAATCCTTCTGGTATGAGCTGGCCTGACCCTTTGCATTTCACTGGAGGGCAAGTATAGAGCTAGTGCTGAGGGTGACTGCTGTGTGCTCCCTTGGACAGGCCAGTTTCGAAGGCGTTCTGCATTAACTGAGCCTAGCAGGAGATTTGGCTCCTCTATAAAGTTCGGATTCATGCTCCTTGCAAGCTGAAGTTGGGTTGGCTTAGTTCATCTCTGCTTAAAAAATGCATTGGCAGGCTGCACAAGTCATGCATGTTCCAGATCCTGGACAAGTCAGGGAGAAGCGGTGGGGGGTGACCTAGACCTGGTTTTAAAATTGTGTTAAGCGTGTGGCCATTTTAACATGTCCTGTTCTCGGGTAGCTTGGTAGCATCCAGCCTCTGGTTCCAGCAATGCCGCGGCTCCTGCGAAGGCTCTCTCTAGGGGCTGAAGCTAGCCATGGTGCAGCGAAGGGCTGTGTGACTCTCCAGAGTGCTTTTCCCTGTTCTCATGTTGCTTGCAAAGAGGGTGTGTTGGTATTTGGTTGTGAGGGGAGTTTGGCTTCTGAGTTGCCTTACGGTGACCTCTTTGATAAGTGAAGGGATTGCATGGACAAACACATCAGTTGCTCTCCTGGGTTTGGTGGTGTGATTGGAAACCCAAGTAGGGACAAAAAGAGACGAGACTTTCCTGTGGTATGGGAGATGTCAGGAGGAACTTGAGGGAACTTCATTACCACCCATCCCACCCCTCCAAAACACAATTTTCCATGTGACTGTATTGCAAAGCAGTGCCGGTTCCTGGTGCTTGGGGAAGTGCGGGTCTGAAATCCTACCACGTACCAGTCCTTTTGATCACCGAGTCTCTACATGTATCTGTTTCACTGTCTGCTAATGGCTTTTTTCTTGTTAAATGCCAGAGAAGCTGTTCTCTGTGAAAGCAGCTTGAAGCGTTTAGGACTCATTAGACTTCAAAGGATAGAGGCCTGTACCACAAGCCAGAGGGGAGGAAATGGAGTGGCAAGAGGATCCCATTAATGGAGAACACAAATAAACCCCAGACAGGAAGGAAAATCCTATAGGTCTGACTCAGAGCTGCAGTCCCGACACTGTGTCTTCAAGGACCAGTTCGACACAGGAGTTGCACAGAGAGAAACCCTCTGGCTTGGCTTCTGCCCACCCTAGGCCCGGATGCCCTGAGCAAGCCTGGAGCCTGCAACAAGGGTCCCACCTGCACCGGCAGTCGCAGGGACGTCCGCTTCTCTGACGAGCGCTGGCATTTGCCAGTGGGCTTGTACACCCAGGATTTGCATGCCAGCAGACTGTAAGGTATCAGGCACATGCTTTGATAGGGGCTGCTCCTCCATCATCACCACATTGGTGAGAGAAGATGGGGATGCAGTTTGCTGGTAATTGCTTCCTCTTCTGTCTCCTTGAACATGCTTGCCACTTTAAATGTGCTTTATTTTGTTAAGATATTTAATCTATCGGAGGGAATGGGCTTTTTTTTTTTAGGTACAGTGCTTTTGGTAAGAAGAGGATGCGCATGGAATAGGTCCTGACAGAGTGATTCAAAAGGAGCGTTCCTGGGCATTGTGCTGACCTGCTCTTCTCTCTCCATCTTTCCTGTTTCAGGGAAGATCCTCTTCCGCCGGAGTCACATCCGTGATGTTGCGGTCAAGCGCCTGATACCTATCGATGAATACTGCAAGGTAAGGGGAGGTTTCTAGCATCAACCAAAGATGAAGCCACCTTGATCAGGCTTGATCCTGTTTGATAGCATATAATGGTGTGCCAGCGCTGGGAGAACAGGGAGTGTGGGCTATCCCCCACTATCAAACCCTTTCTGTGATGGAAACCCACCCACTGATTCTCTTTTCACTCCACGTGATTAATGCTGAGGTCTTGGAGGCCTGGGCTTGCAGGGTGCTGGGTGGCCCAGCTCCACACCAGCTTGTGCCCTGCTGCTGTGCTTTCCCTTTATCTTCTCCTTTCTCAAGCTTCAAACCAGAACCAGCTTTCCAGATGGGCTGGAAAGGACCTGGCTGCCTGGCCGTGTCCTGTCTGGTAGGCAGTTTGGAGCGAAATGGTTGTGTGCAGGACTAGGCTTGAAGGACTCGGTTCCTCAGGGAGCCTTTCCTTTCCCATCTATTAGGAACAGACCTGCTGTTTTATGTAGAAGACAGCACTTTCTTGGTGGGATGGTCCCAAACTGGGATGTAAACTCCTGTTACTGGTTACGTAAAACAGTTATTTGCACATGGGTAAGATGACTTGTACCTACAGAAAATTATTGGAAGCCAACAGAGATAAGATGAGATGATTTGCTCCATACCCTTGAAGAATATAAGACTGTACTTAAGTATAAAGCAAATTGTGATGTTAGGGCATTTTTTTTGGGGGGGGGGGGGGGGCTTTTGTCTTGAAGTTACCCTAGCCAACCAGTGTTTTAAAGTTAGATGAAAGCTTTTCACGATAATTTTATTAATTCATCTCGTAACAAGCAGAAATCGATTTTTATGCTGGTAGCTAACAATTTGCTGTGCTTAATATACCTGTAGTTGTAATGAATACCTCGAGTCCTGTTTTTTCCTTTTATTGGCTTCTTTAATATTTGTTGGGGTTTTTTTGTGGGGGGGGGGGGGGGGAACACCAAAAAAACAGAGTCCACAAAAAATTATTTTCACACAAATAAAGTATGCCACATCTCATCATGTCGAAGAAGTGCACTAGTACTTGCAGCAGCCATGAAATGGTCTGGAGGTAGGACCAGTACCTCCAAAATCCAGTCTAAATGCTGCTGAAAACATATACAAAAACCGCAAAACCCAAGGGAGAAGATGGGGAAATGGTGAAATATCCATCGCATTCCTTAGGTGCGGGAGGCGTAGCAGTGACTGTGGCCTAGGACTTTGCACGGTGAGAGAGACTGCGGGTTTTGGGACTCAGCCATGTCTATGGAAGGGATGTCATGGCTGGAATAACAAGTACAAGGATAAAGGTGAATTAGTAAATGCATCTTGACAGCTCTGCAGTGGGGCTGCGGGTGAAAACCACTGCAGGCCAGGATAGCAGATGAGAGCGGAGTGATGGAGATGTAGTGCAAGGTGTGCTTGGACCTGTGTGCTCCATGCAGCGTGGGGGAAGCTGATGGTGCAAGTAACTGCTTGGCTCCAGCCGGGCATGATCAGCCCCTTGACTTCTGAGTCACTAAAATGTGCCAGCTATATACAGACACACACAACCGTAAATTTAATTTTTGGGAAGAAAAAGTCCCTAAGTGATAAGATGCTGCAGCTGTCTCTTTCAGAATGATGCCATTACTGGCATAAAATATAATGAATCCATTTGACTTAACAACGGGAACATAATGGCTGATGTTATATGACCCACTTAGAGAGCCGCTCTCTCCTCCTCCCGTTAATGCATTACCAAGTAATAACATGCACACTGTGCCTGGCCTTCCAGTTGCTGCTACTTAACCGTAAAGCTGCCGAGCTGAAGGTGGGTGTGGGGCCGAAGGCTGCAGAGATGTGGAATGAGCAAGGAGTCAGTGGGAGCAGGGCGATGTCCCTCCTGGGCACATCGTGCTGCACATTGCAGCCGCACGGTCCCAGCACACTCTTACTGTCCTGTTTATCATTGGAGGTGGACGTTGCACGTGCTTGGAGGGTGGTGGTGCAGAACAGAAATACAAAATATCTCCTCCAGCTTGGCCCTGCTGAGTGAGAATTGAGGGTTAGGCGAATATGTTGTGAACAAGTTCCCACAGAAAACTGTGTAAGAAAGTTTTTACTTTCTTGCCATCTCCTGCGAGAGAAGTAGGGTGTCTTCATTCTCTGGGAGAGACCTGGAAAGAAGGTAGGTGAGATTTGAGGTGGAAGTAGGCGAGAGGAGCAAGGGAGGGAACCACTGCTTTCACAAGGCAGTGCTCTTGCTGAAGGGCTCTGTTCCAGGTCCAGCTGTACTGAAAAATGTGGCAATTTAAGGTAAGGTGCAAGAAAAGCAGCAAAAGAATCAGAGCACCTGGTAAGAGCAACCAGTCGCCAAATGAGACTTCAAACAACCATAGGAATGACAAGGAGGGGGAGCGGAGGCCTGAAGTTTCTTCCCATTTCTCCAGTTTATTCTCTTTGTGTTCTACATCTGTCGGTCTTTCCCCTGGTGTGGGAACTGCTTTCCTCCTGTCTAAGGGATTTTGAGAAAGTGTTAGTTGGAGGGTTGATGAAGGAGTTGCGATGCTGTGATGCTCTACCCCGATGAGACTGGGTGGACCACTAAAAAAATTGCTGCTAGAGAACAATCCTTTCTCACTCCCTGGAAAATGGGTTTGCAATAAGGCTTGTCTGCCTGATGTCTCCTCAGGCTTGCAGGCAGCAGGGCGGGTAAGGTGACTTGCTGTGGCTCCAACACCATGGGCTGAAGCCGTGTTCTGAAGGCCCTCCCCAGTTCACTCCTGTGGGTGGCAGAGCCAGAGGTGGGACAGATGTCATGCTATTTGTGCCACTGTTTTTGATTTGGTGGCCATAGCTGCTGTAGACCATGGCCAGCTAGGCTGCAGGGTGGCCTGCTTGACTCAGCCACTGCTGTGCCAGCTGAGTCAGCTCTAGGTGGGCTTCCTTCAAGATGTCCTGAGAAATGAGCTGCGGATCTTGCCTTTCATCCTTCCAGCGCAGTGTGTTTTCTGTGATCATCCCCTGCTATCGGAGGACACGGAACCTTCTTCAGGCCACAAAATCAGAGTGATTCTGGCATGGGGGAAATTGTGTAGATCATGGGATGCTTAGAACTGGGGAGTGGTACCCACATGGGAATGGCATCCGTGCAAAACTTGGTCTTTGAATAGCTCTTCCCTGGACCCAAAAGCCATGGAGTGAGTAGTTTTCTCTCTCTCCTGTCTCTCACATGATCTTGATCGCAGCTGGCCCATGATTAGTGGTCTGACTGTCTGCTGTGCTGGCAGTGAATGACTCTGTGCTGAATGGCTGGAAGGGCTTTTGGGGGCCAGCAATTAGGTCAATATGGAGCCACATCTGATCTGTGTGGTAACCCTGGGGCTTTGCAGATGTGGCTTTGTCTCCGATACAGAAATAAGTGGAGGTTCAGTTTGCCCACACTGCTGTCACGAGACTGCTGTGACAGCAAATGGAGGGGAGGGGGAATTATATAGAAAATTGGTTAAACATCTGCTCCAGGTCAGGCTGCAGCACTGCTCCCTGATTTCAAATCATCCCTTTTTCAATTGCATGCGTTTTTTTTACTTTTTGCAGTCGCCATCATCTGTGACTCTGTTCCCTCCCACAAGCAGAGAGCAGGGCAGGGCTCTCTGCCAGGCAGCTTCCCATCCCGCCTTCCCTGCCCAGCCCTTGCTGCAGCCCACGTTGGAAAGGACCTACAAGAGCTCTGGCCCAAGGCAAATACTGCTGTCCCAGACTCTGCCTCCAGCTCCCACAGACATGCACTGTCACCCTGCAGGTCCCACCGTTGAAGCCTGTCTTTTTGCAGCAGGCTTCCTCAAAGGGAAGGGAGAAAAGCAGTGGCAGCTTATAGCTCCTGCCATTCGACAGCACGCATAGCAGCCCTCCAGCCCTTGCCCTGACGAGCTGGTGTCTGCGCTTTTGCCTCCTGTTGCTTCTCTCCCTGCCTCTTCCTAAGCTGCTGTTGCCCAGCAGAGCATTTTTGGGATGTGCTGGTCAGGGCTGATGGCACCGAGAGTCTGCCACATGTAAACTGCCCAGCTTTTCCCAAGGATGACAGCTCCATGCCCACAGCACGTCTGGGAAACTGAGCCCTGCCGTGGCCAGGAGGCTGGATGCTGGGGTGGACATCCCCATGGCTCTTACCCTGCGAGGGCACATCTGTCCAAAAGGCTGGAGCTGGGCTAAGCAGGGCCCGGGCAGTCTCTGCTTATTCTCCTTTAGTATTCAGTTGCAGCTGGGGTGGTGTGGTGGGTGTAACAGGGGGCTGTCTGGGTCTTACTCCACTCTGGCATGTGTTTGCAGTAGCTCTTCCCAGCCTGGCTTTGCGCTCCTGTGTGCCAGGAACAACATGGGTGCTGAGCTCAGTGCCATGACCCAGTCCCCTGTGCTCTGAGGGCCTGTCCTCACTTGACTCCTTGCTCAGTCTTGATGCTTCCCATCACCGGTGTCTCTGTTACGGCCGCAGGCTCTGATCCAGCTGCCTCCCTACATCTCGCAGTGCGAGGAGGTTCTCCAGTTCTTTGAGACACGACCTGATGACTTGACGCCCCCCAAAGAGTAAGTTGGTTGGGTGGCTGCTGCCGTTGGGGTGGTGATGAAACACAAACTGCCTTGAACTTGCTGGTATCCATAAGAGTCTGACGTTCATCAACGGTTCCCCCCGCGAGTCACAGATCTGGGATTTGGAGGTTTTCTTGGAGAGGGAACGGGGCCCGTGCAGCTGTCCACTCAGCTGACTCCTGGCGTAGCCTTCTCCAGCGGGGAGGTATTGGTCTCTTCCTGAGCCACTTTCTGCTCACAAATGCTGGTTGCAGAAACATGGTCAGTCTGAAAAGCCTCATTTCACACGGTTACTAACGACCTCTGCCTTGTTGGAAAGGCTCTTTCCTTTAGCCATGTCCATGAGCCCCGTCCATAACAACGCTCCAGAGTCTTTCCATGCAAAACAAGCAACGTTTGCAAGGAATCTCGCGTGCCTTACGCAACTCTGTGTGGTTATAAGTCTTGTGACTATGAGCTACTTTGGCCAGGAGCCACCCATCTCTTACTAATCACAAGCAGCATAAATCTGAGCAGCCGCCTCCATCTCCTGCTATGCTGCTCTATCTTTTTATGCTGCATGTGGCACGATGCGCAGCTCTACCAAAAGGTTGAGCAATGGGGGAGGCTTGATTAATTGTGAGGGGAAAGGCAGTAAATTGATTTGACATCATTCTGTATTGGAAGGGTGTGGAGGTAGATAAAGGGATTTTGTTTTTCTCCTCTGAGCAGCAATACTGAGCCTTTCAGGTCTCCAGCTAAGTATTATGCTTCTGTGGACTATATACTCTCCTTGGGTTTTTGATTTTTTTCATTCCCTCCCTTAATTCCCCCTTCTTCCCAT
>NW_008824283.1:1463731-1465758 GCF_000699105.1 Pygoscelis adeliae | reverse complement strand
TCCTGCTTTCCTCCTTTGGCTCCTGTCTCTATTTGTTTGGCCCGTCATCATTTCTCCTGCAGCTTGTGGTCACTTGATGAGATTGGTTTGAGGGCCCTGGAGCCCATTAACTAATTGCTTGCTGTCGGCTGGCGCTCTCATCTGTCCTGCCCAGCTATTTCTCACCACTTAACCTGCCACCCCAGCGGTCATCCCTCAGCAAAGGCAGCAGCTCAGGGGCAAGCAAGAGACACAAGGAAAAGATGAGCTTGCAAGGACATTGGGTGGGGGTTTATCACAGGGGTTAACAGCCCCTGGGGCTGTTTTGGGACGTGGGGGGCTTCCTGTGCATGAGTCTTGGAGCCCTGCACGAGCGGGTGGTGAGCTGCATTGCAAAGGGAGGCGCTTATTGAACCTGCCTGTAGCTGAGGAACTGTCACGTGGCAGACTGAAGGGCAGCTTCAGACTTGCACCCAGTTTCCTCACCTTTATTTTGTCTTGTAGACTGAGACAGGAATCAGGCAGGGTGGGGGCTGTGGCCAGAACAAGGACCATATTCAGATGTGGAGACCTTTAGATGCTGAGCGGTGCAGCTCCACTGTGTTTGAAGCTGTAGCTCCTGGCCGCCCAGCCAAGCAGCGATCAGTACCATGTCCCTCATTGTCTCCCTGGTTTGGGTCCAACAGACAAGGGGAGCGGAGGCGCCAGCCTGAAGTCCAATCCCAAGCATGTGCTTGTGTTGCGGGGTCCATCCTCAGGTACATCCCACAGTGTCCTGCGGGACTGCTGAGCAGCTCCCGGGTGCAAAATTGCACTCACTGCAAAATTGCCATGTGTTTGTGAGCGTTTGGCCGTTGCAGTGCTGGATGGGCGAGCGGGTGATGGACCACTGAATCCGGTGGTGGGTCGTGCTCCATCCCGCTGCCTGCTCCTCTCCGGGGAGGAGAGGTGAGCTTGCAGCACGCAGAAGGACTTAGCAGGTGACTCTCGTCCATTTGATTCCAGCAGCAAAATGCTACAGCATCTCAAGGACGTCTCTGTTGTGTTTCCTATCCCAGCCTGAATGCCAGAGGGGTATTTATTAGCTACAATTCAAAATGCTAATTAATAAAAGTCCTTGACTCTCTCCTCTGGAGAGACTGGTGGGAGGCCTTTCCCGAGCCCCGAGTGCTGGCAGGCTGCCAGCTTACCAATAATGAGATGAGAGCTGTGATAGACGGCTGGGCTGGATCAGACGTGATGGCGTGTCTGGGGTTTGGCCGGATGTCATCATTCATCCAGCAGATAAATACTTTTCTCCGGGAATTTGAAAGGGAGCCAGGCCATGAACAGAGTGAAGAAAAAAAAAAAAAAGGCAGCCTTTTATGCTGGGTGGCTGAAAGGCGGGAATGAGGGAGGGAAAAAAGACTGGTCAGCGTGCTTGGTGCCAAGCCAAGCGGCCGCTCTCGCAGCACTGTGGCCAGAACTCTTCCTGCTCCCCGTCCCTCGCCTCGGCTTCCCCAGTTGACACCTCGGGTCGCAGCGTGCCCACGGGAGTCGTGGCTGGTGGCAGTGAAGGGGACGTGCCTTTGGGCGCTGTCAGATACACCCTCTGCTTGATTTTATTCTGGGGCACGGGTAGAGGATCCACCTAACTCACATCACCCCAAAATGTGAAATCACTTTCAGTGGCCACAGCTGACTGCAGTCTGTGGAGCTCTGAGTTTAACTGCAAAGGATGAATTTAGTCCTTGGATCTGGCAGTGTTTGGGAATGGAGAGAGGAGGTTGGACAGCCATGCATCTACCTCCGGACCCCTGTGGTGTCTGCTTTCCCCAGTGCTGGAGCTCTTCCTGGGCTGAGCCAGGGCTTTCATTCTGCTTTCCTGCAGTTCAGCTCCCTTCAGTGCCCCTTTGCCAGTGTTGGGAGCACCAACAAAAACAGGTCGCTGCTGGCTACCAGGCCTGGAACCTGAATTCCTCAGCCCTTTTCCATCTCTCGCCTGCTCTACAAGCCCCAGCCCTGCCACTGACATGTGCAAAGGGAGATGAAGTGGACGAGGATTGAGC
>NW_008824283.1:1460749-1463699 GCF_000699105.1 Pygoscelis adeliae | reverse complement strand
GTGTGTGTGTGTCCTTTTTCCCCCATTGCTTCCAGTTGGGCGGTAGATCACAGCTGAAAGCAGAGCTGAGACATGAGTCTCCAGCAGTCGGGGGGTGGAAGAGGAAGGTGAAGCCCTTCCTCCATCCCCTCTGCACACACCCGCCAACTTTCCAGCATCCTTCTGCCTGGAGGGACCACTTCAAACAGGAGAGCGGATTGACGTTGTGGTGTTTCCACTGGCAGTGACGACTGGTGGCTTTCATGACATGGATCCCTGCCCAGCAAGCTCTGGACTGGGATAATTCACCACCTCAGAGGGCTGCCTGGTGGAGGGTCGGAGTGGGGCTGTAATCCGGCGGGGTTGGTTACATTTGGGAAGAGGTAACTCCACAGAGCAGTGGTGAGGGGTGGCGGGAGAAGAGAAATGGTTATGGAAAGAGGAATCCTCGGAAAGTTAGCAATCTGTGGGGATGTGGGATTTTTCTCCCTGGTGTTGGATGGAAGCCCTATGAAAACCGTAGGTTTCAAAGGAGGGAGATCATCAAATTCCTGCTCCCCACGTGTCTCAGCAGGTCTGACCAGCAGCAGGATGTTCCGCTGTTGAGGTGGGAAGTTGCTATGTACACCCCCCTTACCTCCCATCCACTCTTTTTCAGTTTAAAGCCATTTTTAGCCACAGCAGAGAGTTTCTGGAATAAAGCTGGGGAAGTCTGAACAGCTGGGCACAAAGCCACTGCTGAGTCAAGGCATTCAGCTGCTAACTGTCCTTGCCAGCTGAATTTCAGCTCTGTGACATGTGGGAGCCCAGGTTAACTCTGTAATGAAGCAAGATCCTAAGTGGTTATTTAATAATTGTCCACAGTGTACAAGCAGGGTGCACTGCCGAAGGGGGGTGGAAGGTGCATCGTGCTGCATCGTGCTGCTTCCAGGGGCTGTGGAGCTGCTGTCCTCTGTACGGGAGGTACCCCTGGCTGTGAGAAGCCTCTTTCATTAAAAGCATCTTTCATTGTTTCCTTTTTGGTAGCTGAGCATCCCATCATATATAAGACACTTAAAGTTGTTGTTTTGAACCTTTTAGCTTATGAACTTGATTTTTTTTTTTTCCAGTGGGGGCACAGGCACCTGTAGAGCAGACTTACAATCTCTTAACGTGCTTAAAAGATGTCCTCAAGCACCCTTCCTTGCTCCCTCTGGGGGCTGTGGATTCACAGTTTGAAAGCTACCGGCTTCAGGAGGTCCTGATGTCTTTAAAAGGCATAAATTCCTCTTTTCTAAAGTAACTTCATCCTTATGTGCTGGGTCTGTCAGTCCAGCAGATCTCCTGCAAAGGGAGGGCAGGGCCGAAAGGCTGGTGTGGGCTCCCTGGCTGCCCGGACAGCATGCAGAGGCTTAGCACAGGGTTGGGGTAGGCAGCAGCCCTGGCACCAGGGCCCTCTGAAGGCTTGTTAAGGGCTCATGACTTCTACAAGAGCAGATGATAGCGGAGGTGGAGCCCGTGTCTCAGCGGAGGCCGCGGCGCCTGGGATTACATCTGTGCCCATCCTGTCTTTGGAGACCCCAGCTCGGGGTTTGGCTGGTGAACTTCAGCTGCTGCTCCTCCCTGCTTGCTGAGGTTCCTTGGCTTTCACAGCCGCTACCACCCAAATAGGTGTACTGGGAGCAGTGCATTCCACCTGCTGGGTGGGCCGTGGAGTGGTGGGAACCAGAGAAACCCCACGTCTGACTTGCCTAGTCTGCAGATGGATGAGAAACCTCCTCCTGCCACCGCTAAGCAAACATCCTCCAGGAAAGGCATTGTGCACATTGCTTGGGCTGCTGCTTCCAAGTTGAGCTGACCTTCAAAGCTGTTCGTGTGAAGCGAGAGTGGGTGGCTTTCTCGGCCGCCGTCTCAGCCAGTGGCATTGCTGCGGGACTGTGCTCTGCTTTAGAAAGTGGCTTCTGGGGCTGGGTCGTCTCCTGGCAGGAAGGCAGCCCAGGCAGGCGGAGGGCTGTCACTCCGGCCTTGATCTGCTAACGCAGGTCCTACTCACGGCAGTGGGTCCCTGCCCCAGCTTCCCAGCACTCCTGGGTCTTGGTGGCTGCAGCTTCTGCTGCCACGGTTTATGGTTATACACCCTAAAGATGTTGAAAATGGAGAGAGGAAGCACTGAGGAACTACATTTTCATTCCAGTGATGTCTTCCAGCTCTGGCACTGAGCTGTAGGCAGGCGCAAAACCTCCCTGAGGATTTTGATCCAAGGTACTGGTCTGTGCTTCGCTTCTGCCTGCCGGGAAGCGTGAGCAGCGCTCAGGGCCAGGGTCCCTCTGCAGTGGCCTGGAGCCCACCTGGCATTTGCCACCACATGGCAGGAGCTGGAGAGATTTGTTTGCACTCTCAGCAAAAGTTTCACTGCAGTTTCCATACCCCCAGCAGAAGGGCTGCCTCTCCTCTCCTTCTCCCAGCTTACTGAAGAATGACTCCTTTTCTCCTTCCTCCCACAGGCCTGATGTGCCAGAGCTCTTTGTTCCCCCGGAGCACCAGCAAAATGTCGCTGTCACTTTGGCTGCTGTGTGCGGCTGCAGCATTGCAGCTCCTCTGGGCAAACACACCCCGGGCAAACTCCGCTTGCAGCAGGGCCGCTGACAGCAGTGAAAGCCTGGGACAGCTTTTAAAAAGTATTTTCTTCCTTCCTTTATGTATGTGCAGGCACCCTCTGAGCTCACATTCCCAGCTTGCATTCCTACTATTTTTCCCAAACAGCCCTTGGCTAAAGTGGGAGGATTTTGGAGTGTTTCAGGGGCAGTTCGGCTCTGCTGCTGTGGATGTTTTCCTTGCTGGGGTGGAGGACCAAGTGTAGAGGGAGTAACCCCGCTCTCCCCTGCTGTGCACCAGAGGAAGCATCACCGGCGGGAGAAGGACAGGCAGGACCCAGGTCCCGCGTGTGGGCTGAATCCCAGCTCTGCTGAAACGGCAAAGGGCAGTGATGGCT
>NW_008824283.1:1437147-1460735 GCF_000699105.1 Pygoscelis adeliae | reverse complement strand
GTGATGGCTAGGGGCTGCCTGTGCTGTCTGGGCTGGGGGGTGCATGATAATGAGCTGGGACCTGACCAGATGAGGAAGTGTATGCTGCTAACAAGGTTATGCCTGCAGCAACTTCAGCAGCCCGTTGTTATTCTATTTATACCAAAGCCCTGGTGGTGTGCGGTTAGGTGGGGTGGCACTGGCAGTCGCAGTAATGGATTGCTTCCTGCACGCAGACTGACAGGGACTCCAGGCAGGCACCAGCCCCAATAAATCAGAGAAGGGAGAACTGGGCTAAAATCAGAATCAGCCCTGATGTGATCTGACTGTGCCAGCGTGTCTCCTATATGGTCTACTTGAAAGGTCCTGCTTAGGGCCACGGTGCTGGCAGCCATCGGTGAGTAAAAGATTTCTGTTTGGTCCAAAGCAAAGAAGACGACACTGGGCAGAAACATGTTTCCATCATTGCAGCAGGGACCAAATCTGTTCCTTTCCCTTGTTTCCATAAATTGGAAGTGCAAACTCGTAGCCAGTGTCTTCCAGAAGCAAGTCTCTCCTCTTTCTGCTTCCCCATAGCTTTTCATGTGCTTACCTTTCCTCGTAGTTGAGCTGTGCCAGGAGCAAACGTTCTCCTTGTCACCCTTGTGTGGTGTTTGGGGGTAATAGGGGCACGAACTCCTGGGCCAGGTGACAGGGGATTTAATAGAAACATGGGAGGCTCAGGTCTCTGCTCCAAGATGGGGTGGCTGCTCCATATAGGAAGCCATTCCAGGAGCTTTTATTGGTAAACTAGAGATGCCTGAGTTGGTGGATGTTGGTTTGGACAAGGGTGCTTGCTGGCTTGTGGCTTTTGAGCCGTGTCCCGCTATCCAGACAAATTACAGCTTGTATAATGAATCGTTTGTTTTGCAGTTCTGCTGGTGCCTACGTGCAGATTCACCAGGAGCTCAGGCTAGATCTGAGATTCAAAGTAGTGGTCTCCTTTACTCTCTGCTGAGAACTGTCTTTCTTAGATGACAGCAGACAGAAATATCAGAGGATTGAATCCACTCTGCAAAAATATGCTTTGTGCCAGTGCAAGCCCCTTGCATGGAGAGAGTACTTGATTTTCTGTGCTAACAGGGCAGCTTTCTGAGCCCGAAGGTTCAGCTTGGCCAACTCTCCAGTGCTTAAACACAGGGGTAGCACTGGTACTGGGGCGTGGGGGACAGGGGCTCTATTCAGTGCTCGGTGGAGCATTTGCTAAACGGCAGTTCTCCCAAACAAGAGCTCTGTTGTACCCCAGTTCTCAGTCTGTCTTGCCTGCATAAACTTTGCTAACATCTCCAACCTTGCTGAATACTTACAAGATGAACTACCTCCTGACAGCTATTTTGATGGCATTACTGTATTATGGAAGGATTTTTTTTTTACAAGAGCTAGATTTTTTCTGTGGGAGATGTTTTCTTGGAATGGTGACCTCAGATCCATCTCATCTCGCACGCTGATCGTGGCTCCTGTGTGGTTTTGCAGCAGCTGGAGTTGTCTTCCTTGCATTGGTGCTCCACTGTCCCTCTCCAGCTCCATGATCTGGCTGTGGTCAGGGCTGTGGGGCAGCAGGGGTGGTGCCGAGGTCCCCGAGCTGCGTGTCGGGACACCTTCCTCCCACGAGTCCCACCGCAAGGTGGGCTCGTCTGTGTGGCAACCTCAGAGCCACCTCCCTGCAGCACACCGCGGTCTGCCTAGCTTAGCAGCCACCAAGCGTGAGTGCCTTAGGAAACAATTTAAAGTCAAGCAAGCTTGTAACAGTTGTTCTCTAGACAGTGTCCTAGCCTTTAGGGTTTTCCTGGTTTTATAATTAATGGTTTTTAATTAACATTTCTTTCCTGAATTGTGACCCCGTAAGCCCATGAAGACTTCCAGTGTCTGCAATATCCTGCAGTAGGGAGTTTAGCAGCTCACCTACATATTGCTGAAGAACAGCCAGCTTCTGTTTGTTTTGAACCTACCTCCCAGGCTATTAGCTTTGCCTCATGCCCCTGCCGCAGCCTTGCGCTCCCCATCTCACTCCTTCCCATCACTGGATCCAGAGGGATGCTGTCTGATAGACTAGAGAAGATGCTTGAGAAACCTGACTCGCTTTTCCTAAGAAAAAGTGGCATGGGGATTATTAATTGGTGCTAAGAGTTCTCCAGGTGTAAAAGTTTTCTTTCAAGATTGCACAGGGGGATTATTAGGTTCTTGAAGGAAACTGAACTGAGCCCACTGTACCCTGAGACTGTCTTGTTGGCTCAGTGCTTTAAGTGAGACTCTGGTCACACAGGAACCCTTGCCTTCAGTGTTCCTGACAAGGAGCTGGGAAAGTCCTGGGAAGCAGCTGGACAACCGGTCCTGGGTTTTACCACCTGGGGAGCTTTGTAGGGCTGGTTGGCGGCACACAGTCATAGCTGTGTATCGGTGCCTTGTAATTGTGCTGTGACTGCCTGGTTCATCTGCACAGTCTGGCTGTTGTGGGGCTGAGAGCTAAATGAGTTTCACAGTGGAAGGCAGAGTGGCCTTTCCTTCTTCTCTTCTTATGGAGCCACCGGTTTCCAGGAAGCCATGCATGCAGGCTCTGCTGCGTGCTTTTCTCTGGTCCACAGGGAATGGAGGAGGAGGAGATGCTGCCAGGAATTTATTGCTGTTTCCTGTCTTGTCTGAGCTCTTGTCCCCTCTGAGGTGGTGGGCTGGGGCTGCTGGTCTTCAGACCTGCAGCTCTTTGTATCCGTGCCAGGAACAACCCAGCAGCAAAGTGAAATTGCAGCTCCTTCCTTGCCCCCTCACTCAGACAGAGCAGCCGGTGAAAGGAAACAGGGGGATGAGTTACAGTAATACATTTAGCAGATGGTAGGGGAAAAACAACAGTTATTTCCATCAGCGCCCTCCTGTCAGCACGAGGGTGCCATGCCCACCTGCTGATCTCCAGCATGCTCATCTGGCCTTGCTTTGCCTCCCTTCCCTGCCGTACCACTGAGCTGGGGTAAAATTAATGGGGCTTATTGATAAACTCTGATTTAGCTCTGCAGTGCAGTCTCTGTTTAGAAATGTCTTTGGGATGCTCTGTCCAGTAGATTGCTCCATTGGTCCCTGCACCTGGGACATAGTATTCAGGTCTTTGCACAGTTCTGTGGTCTCTGAACTTAACAGATAGTCTCCAGTTTCTAGATAACAATGTCCCATTTGTTTCTAGTCCACCTTTGTTGCATTTCATTTAATTTTATTGATAGCTCCATGGATGAGTACCAGAGGTTTAAAGTGCAAAGGGAAGGGGGGACCGGGAGGATAAGGCATTGTGAGTAAAACACATTGCCAGGATGGGTGGGCAGTCTTTGAAGGCAGCCAAGTCCCGGCATCACCCCATCGCTCTAGGGGAATAAAATGTCTGCAGTAATTATGGTCTGAAAATGCAGATGAGCTTGAAAGAGAACAAAGCGTAGCCCAGCTCTGGCTGGCTTTCTTGCTGAGCATGGAGGGATCTCTCTGCTTGGCCTGAAAACAAAGGGGAAGGAGGGGAAAAGGTGGTTTTGCCAGTGGAGTTCATAAGCAGATGAAGGGGCTCCTGGGGTCCATCTGGGCTGGTCCATCCGTCTTTCCAAGCAGTGGTCAGGCAACTCGAAGCCTCAGGAGGGTCGCCTTACCACCAGGTGAATGTTTTCCTCCTTGGAAGCTCCAGTGCCTGCTCTGTGCTTGCTACTGTTCCTGGAAGTAACAAGGATCGATGCATGTCCCCTGGTACCAGAATATTTCATCTTGGCCACAGTGGTGAATTATGTGAAAGTCTTGAGAGCTCTTTTGTAGCAACATGGACCGCTGTGGTTGGGCTGGGGACAGAGCTGGTGCATTTGTTTGGGTTTCAGGCTGATTGAGGCTTTTCTGGGCCCATATATTCTTTGATTTGGTGTTTCGTTTTTAATCATGAAATGCCCAAGATTTCATTGTGCCTGAAGAGGGTTGTGCTTGTGCCCTGAGTTTGAGGCTGTTCAGCAACCATGTTTCTTGGCAATGTTCAGATAAGAGAAGGAACCCAGGACCTGTGGTTTCTAACCCGTCTCATCGGTGGTGTGGCCAGTGCTGGCTGTAGCAAGAGGACTTGGGCTGAAGCTACCTCATTGCCTCCTCATAACCACCAATAGCTCCTGCTTGCTCTGTCCTGAAGGCACTTTTACTGCTGCACAGCCCTGGTGTTCATCCTCTCTACAACACTTTAATGACTTGTTCTGTTTTGAGGTATAAATGTTTGCCCCTTCTCCAACCACTCCTCATCCTTGTCCCCGAGAGAGGTGCGGGACATAGAGGAACTTCAGTATTTCCCTTTTTGCCTGTCACCAAAGTGGTGCCCACTTCTGTGGGAGCTGTGGTCTGTGCTGGGAGTAGTTCTGGGGGTTTGGGCTTCCCTAGTTCCTGACTATGCTGCCAGATCATCCCAATCCACCCGCCTTTGCCAAGTGACATGGTGGGAGTTGTGGCTGTCAGACCAAGCCACCGCAGAGCCTGGGCCAGCAACTGAGCCTCACCCTGGGAAAGAAAAAAGCATTAAATTACTAAATGAGGGGGGGAGAGATGGGCTGTTTGCAAGGCGAGTGATGCCCCATGTCACCCATGGGGACGTTGGTTGGTTGAGGGAGGTCAGTGGCCCCACTGGGGCCAGCACTGCTGTGCTTTTCTGCGCGGGTTTGTCATTTGGCCAACAACCAACCCAACTACCCCATCCCTCTGCTGATGCTCTTCCTTCTCTTTTTCAGGGAGCCCATTGGAAAGAAGAGGTCTGGTAAGGACTCCTTTCGTGTCCGCCGGTTCCACTAGCTGCTCCTTTCACCCACAGCTGTGGTCTCCTGGAGTGGGACAAGGGTCCGGCCCCATGGCGGGCCAACCCCCAGCTGTGCTCCCCCATGGGGTGTGGGGCTTCCCGACGCAGCGTGCCCCCTCTGTCCATCCAGGGTTTCACTGCAGCCTCCAAGTCCCAGTCTCACATCCTCCTGCGCCTCCCATGGCGCTCCCAAAGGTGGGATGGACGCTCGCAGCTCTCCACGCTGCGCTGGCCTCCCTGTTCACTCGTTAACTGAGTCATTGCCACTGCTGCTGCCACCCCCCTGTTCATTTCCCTCCCCGCCTCATGCCTTGTCTCCCGTCATTTTGTTCCTCCATCAGGGTTTATCCAGAGAACGGCCTCTTTCCTGCAGAGAGGTAGTAACAACTGCTCGCTACCTGGCCCTTGCTCTTGCTTTGCCTTTCGCCAGGGGGACACCTGCTCGGGCTGGGTGGGCAAGCCCCTTGCAAGAAGCTGTCACGTCCCCCCGTAGCTTTCTGTGGTGGCTGGTGGACACGGAGCAGTAGTGGAAAGGAGGTACAGCGGGCTCGGGACTGGTGCTTGGCTGTCAGTACAGCTCCGTGTGCAGGGGCTGTGTCGCAGGTCTTGGGTGAAGGGCAGGGCTTGGTCTGCAGCCAGGAGGATGGGGATGCAAAATTTCCCAAGTCTGAAGGAGGGTCTGAGCTGCATGGTGGTCAACGTGAGGTTGAAAGTCTCCCGATGCAGCGGTATGTTCTGCTTTTGTGATTGCATCAGCTGGGACCCTTTGGGTGGGCGGTTGGATCTGGGATGCTCTACTTCTGCTCCTCAAGAGAGGGGAACATCTCTGAAAGACCTCCTAGTCGGTGTGTTTTAGCAGTTACCTGAGCTTCCCAGAAAGAGGAGGAGAGAGGAGGGGAAAAGCCTTCAGTCTGTGGATTAGGGAGGGCACCTTTCAGCTACTGGAGCCACAGAAGATATAAAAATAGCGTGAGGGTCTTTGGGAAGGAAGGTCTGAGTCTTGGCTGGATGGAGATTCTGCTGAAATAGGTTGTGGAAGTTTTTGGCCTGAGAGTTGGCACTGCCATAAGCTGGGTAAGCAAATTCACTCGTAGGTGAGTGGGTTCCTCTCGGAGGAGAGAAAAAAGGTACAGGGGAGACTCAAAGACTTAATTCCACTTTCCTTTCTTTTCTACTGGATCTGCAGAGCATCCCTCCCTCAAGAACTGATAGTGTCCCAGCCTCTTACCTGGGACTAGTTGTAGCATGCGTATGAAAAGCTCAGATGTTGTCTGCTTGAATAGTGGCTCCTGGTTTTGCTCTGTTCTCATGGGCAGGTCATAAGTAGGTGCTCTCCTGATTGACTAGCACGGGTTTACTAGTATAGTTAAAACCTTCAGACAACATTTTCTCCTTAAACTGTGACTGCTGCAAGGTGTGTCTGTCAAAGCTGGACCTTGGGATGGTCATTTTATAGCTCTCATGAGCCATTTGCAAGTTCAGACTGCAGTTTTTGTACTAGCTTTCTTGTGCTGAAGTGGTGGGTCTTCAGCTAGCTTTGGAGGCAGAGAGAAGTCTCTGGCTGTGGGTGGGGACAAAAACAGGCTGCAATTTTTTTCCTTCTCCTCTCTTTTGATAAAACAGAGGTAAAATAAAGATACAATCTCCCTTGTCTTGAAAACTTCTCTTGTGTGCTGGCTCAGCAAGAACATTTGGTGAATAAGGGAAAGGTGTTATGTTTCCCTATGAGATCAGTGTGTGTTTAGATCACTTTGAACCCAGTCCACTTATGTTAGGCAAGAGAAAAGAAGACCTCTCTAGGGTTGAGGAGAAGAGGACGAAAATTTCTGCTGCATAACTCAGTTCTTTGAGGGCAGAATTCAATTTAAGGATGCTGACTGCTAAAGAAGGAGGAGCTTTTCTCCTCTTTGTGTACACAGCTTCGTCCTGCCTTCCCACTGCAGGTTTATGGGCAGCTTCATTCTGCCGTCCTGCTGGCATGGTGGGTTTATACGTGACACAGGGATGTTGCTGAGGTCAAAGAGAAAATGCTCTTTGGGATGCTGTTTGCTTGGCACCGTTGAGGGGGAGGGAACAGGGAGAGTTTGGGTAACATCCAAGCCAGAGCCTGCCCTGGCAGGGCATGATGCGATGTTTTGCCCATGGCACCTGGCATATGTGCAGTAGCCATCAGGGAAAGATGTTTGCGTGCAGTAAGGTTACAAAGGGCCGATGCCTTGTGCCAGATGTGTTCAGAGACTCCTCTCGCTGTCTTGCATTTTCTGGCAGCAGAAACAGAGTTTGGTTCTGCTGCTGTCACCCCGAATCCTCTTCTACCTTGTGGAAGTCCCTGACTGTTGATCGGTTCCTCAAGCCTTGCCTGCTTTGAGGTAGCAAATATGCAGCAAGGCACAAAAAAGGCTCTTTCAATAGGGGATCTCCCTGAGGAGGGGGAAAGCAATAGCTGTTCAGAAACAAAACCAGCAAGAATTATTTCTCAATTGCTTATTTCTGCCAGCATTGCCAAAGAGGGGGAGAGCTGCTCTTCAGGAGAGCATTGGAAAGAGTTCCTGAGCTCCTGGCAGAGCAAGCCCTGATTTGAAATGGGATTTAAGCAAACACTGGGATGTGAAGTGGGTTAAAGTGCTGCCTGCCCCCAGCCTCCTGTGATAACCAAGAGACTCAAGTGACATTTGCTGTTGCGAGGAGGGCCCGGTGTAAGTGAGCATTGGAAATAAAATCTGCTTCCTCTGCCGAGTTTTTTTTACCAGTATTCATAATCCTACATGTCTGTGAGCCTTAGGCATGGGCCCAGGCTCTGTACAGCCTGCAACTTGCAGGGGGGTGGATTATTCCCTGGGCTCTGAAGACTGACTTGGCCACTGATTTAGGAATGTCTAAAAGTAGTCATCATATCAGTCCCCAAGACTGTTTTGAGCGTTTCTAGTCACTCCTCCTCTCGCAGCTGAACAGAAAGCACAGATGGAGAGTCATGGGTTTGTTGCAGCACTGACAGTGCAGGGGAACCTGAAACTGTCTCCAGAGTTTATATTTGGGTGGAGCTGCCCAAGGAGGCTGGCAGAGAGCTCCAATATCCCCCTGCCAGTTTTATTTTAGATGCTTTCTTGTGTGGCCACATCCCTTTTGCTGTGCTATGTAATGCGCCTGCAATGGCACAGAGACCCCAAATCACAGTATTCAGTCTAATGAGAGACAGTGAAAAAAACAGCTGTCATATCCTACAGCAGCCATAGCGGGACCTTTCTAAAACTCCACTGGTGACTGGTATTTCCATGTGATTATTTTCCAGTTCTGGAAAAATCCCTGGAGAGATGAGAGGGCCTGCAAAGAGTACAGCGCAACATCTAGTGCCCATTTCACGTGAGAGCATGAAGAAACTCACTTTTGCAGTACTGATCTTCACAGACTCCTCAGGTCTGGGAGAGGAGGGGCTGTCCTGAGAGCATGGGGCAGATTAGCACAGGCCAGAGGACTAGGAGGAAGAAACTATCCAAAGTTGGATAAAGCATGACATTTTTGGAAGGTGCATTAGACAGGGCCTAGAGTGTGCAGCAAGGGCAGGCTTCGAAAACAAATACCTGTGCCCCCTCTTTTATGTCAGTCCTGAGCTCTTTGTTTCCCTCTGGAGGCATCAGTGTCCAAGGCCCCCTAAGAAAGTCCTCACTTTTGGCACTGATACTGCAAAGCCCAAAATTGGAAAGGCTGGAAATGTTGCAAGTAACCCTGTATCTGTGAGATTTCCTACCTGGTTTTATACATCTCAACACTTAGGGTGAATGGCCAAGTTCCTGGTCAAACAAAACCTGCAAAGGTTTACGGGCTGACCCATCCCTCGTATGTGATGTGTCTTGAAAGCAAGGTCACCTGCAAAGTTTTGGTAGCAGGGGGGCTACAGGGATGGCTTCTGTGAGAAGCTGCTGGAAGCTTCCCCCATGTCTGATAGAGCCAATGCCAGCCAGCTCCAAGACGGACGCGCTGCTGCCCATAAATAGGATGTTTTGTTGTTAACCTGAGCGTGTATTTTTGTGGTTGAGGACAATTATGCCAGGTGAAGATGCTCCTGAAATTAACTCCTACTTCTTCCTCCAAGCTCAGTTTACCACTTCTGTTCCTGGTTTAATAGGTACATTGGAGGATCCAGAATTGCCTACTGAAACTACAAATAGCCTCGGAGCAATGGGTGTAATTATAGCGAAGGAGGCAGAAAGGAGAGTACTTCTCTCTTCCTATAGCTGTTATTCTCTCAGGGGCTGGGTAGATCCTCTGATCGCTTTAAGCACAAACCTTTAATTGAGCTAGTAGAACAGATAGTCCTAGCATGCACCATTCACTTTAGAGGGCTATTTTTAATTGTCTGGTGCCCCACCTCTGGGTTTTGGCATGGAGGAGGCTTTCATTAGCGGTAACAGATCCTCTGCACTTGGCCAGCTCACCTGGAGCTCTGCAGAGTGCTGTTTATAGCAGAATAACATGGACAATTTGCCTCCTCTTCCTTTAAATAAGACTGTCCTGAAGATAAATTGTTCATTTAAATCTTTGTTGTGGTCTTTCTTTCTCAGAACCAGTTTGAGAGGTTGTGACCTTGGGCACAGGAGAGCTTCTCTGTGGGGGAGCAGGGCATCCTAGGATTGCTGAAGACCTGCTAGATCTTGTCCATCTCTACTTTTGTACCACTCATTGCAGGATTGTGCCCTGCAATAGGTTCCCCCATAGGAAAGATCTTTTGTCAGGCTGAGACCTCTCACGTGATGGGGGAGCTGTTGCAGTGTAGGCGCACTTGCCCATAGAAACTTCTTCCTGATACGTAGCCTGAATTTGTCTTTGCTGCATTTTGCCTTTATATCCCAAGGGACCGTCACTCTCTCTGTCATTTCTTTCTCACACCCTTTAGAGACTGGGAGGTAATTGTCCTGTGTATCTCCCATGCTGTAGCAGCTAGAGGGCTGGGCCAGATGTGATTTCTGCCCCGACCCAAAACTTGAGGCTCCCTGCTCAGAGTACATGCACAGCCCCAGTAAATTCGACTTAACACCCATGATCAGGTGTGTGATTCTTTTTTATCACTCGTGCTATAATAACTAACGCTATCCTATTTCCAAAGCACTTGGCAAATATTAATTAATTCTTACCGCCCCTGGGGAGAACGGGGTAATAGAATAGTGTCCTCAACTGACAGGCTGCGAAGCCGCAAGTCAAAGTGTTGGGTTGGAGGCCAGAGCAAGGCTCAGGGTGGAGGGGAGTTGTAGGCAAGAGTTTCTGACACCTTTTTGCTTCTTGGAGGCTTTTGGAGGCAGATGGGGCAAGTCCTGCTGGTGCTCCGGGTAACCGAACGCCTTGTGGCTGGTTTAGCAGGAGGCTGAGCCCGAGCGAACGCCCTGCTCGGTGGGCTGAATAGGCTGGACTCGGGCACTGAGCACACACAGTGTCTGCTCATGTGGGCCTGCAAAGTCGCTTCATGGCCTCCCTGCACACAGCAAGCCTCTGTGCACGTGTGGGAAAAGGGTAGCTTTGCTCAGTGTATAGGCACAACCTTGGGGCCATGTTTCTAAAGCAGAGACAGGTGTGAGTGGAAACCTCTGTTGCAGTGCTACCGCAGCAAGCGACGCCAAGCGAAGGGGGTGCATCTATTTCCAGAGCACTCTCCTAAATGAAAATATGCTTGGAAAACACAAGCCGGCCTTGCCCTGCTGTGCCTCGCTCGCCGGTCCCCTGGCAGAGGAGGGGGCTGGCAGCGCTGCCGGGTGTTCCCCTGGCCTTAGCCCGCAGTGCCACCTGCAGCCTGCCCGGGCTCTGCGCAGCCACTGCTGCAGCGCCCAGCTCTCCCCGCCGCAGCCGTCTCATCTCCAGGTGTCAGGCCCCTTTCTGGCCAAAGGAAAGCTTTCCTGCCCCTTTGCTCCTCCTTGGGGTATTTTTTTTCTTTTCTGATATTAAATTGAGATCTCCAGCAGGAGGAGCAGCAGGAGGAGCTGGGCAGAGTTAGTGGAGCAAATAGCAGACAGAGCAAGCTGTGCTGGCGAGTTGTGAGAAGGTGACTGAAATACATAAGGGCAACGATGACAGAGGGATGCTGCTCTGTCCTACAAACACCCCTCCGCCTGGGTGTCCAGGCTCTTTAGCCAGGACCAGCAAAACTTACTGCAGGTTGTGTTTATTGAGTTGGGGTCTGAGCTGGTCCCTGCGTTGGGGCAGCTGATGCCAGCGCACAGGAGACTGTCCCGAGCCCCCCTCAGCCTCTGACAGCAGGGACCAGGCTGCTGTACGCATCCGTGGCAGTGGTGGGGTTGCTTGGACGGCTCTGTCTGTGAGCAGGAAGGTGGGTAGCAAGTGAAAGGTCTCACCTGGCTGTACCCATCTCACCTGGCTGCTGGTTTGGTCTCTCTCCTCCTCACTTTGCCCAAGTTTCTGGCTCACGTCTCTCACGCTGGGGTCCCCAGGGTGTCCTGGAGCTGCTTGCAGGCCAGTAGGCGCTCAGGAGCGGTGGTCCACGCTCTCAGGAGCTGGTGCTGACCCCAGCACACGGGTCGGTTCTTGTCCCCCCTGTTCAGGAGCTGACTCTGCATCGGTCGACCCCTTGGTGCTGGAGCAGTATGTCGTGGTGGCGGACTACCAGAAGCAGGAGAGCTCCGAGATCAGCTTGTGCGTGGGCCAGTTGGTGGATATCATTGAGAAGAACGAATCAGGTACAGAGAGTTTGGCTTGGCAGAGGGCTTTGGCTCTACTCTATGTCACAGAGCAGGGGCAGGTATAGCAATCCTGTATTGTCAGTGTTTTCCTAATAGGACCTTAAGCAAAACAGTCTCCAGGCACCTCACAGGGATGTCCTTGGGTGGTCAGTTGAGGTGGGACGTGGAGGAAGCAGCTTCAGTCTGCAGGCTGTCTGTATGAGCGTGGACAAGACTTCGGGGCTGTCTCTAAAGGAAGGGTCTGATTACCCGTGTGCTGAGCGCCAGGCACCATCCATCTTTTACAGTCTCTATGCTTCTTCATGCTGAAAACCTTCACCAATGGGTCCTGAGGACAAAAGCCATTCCTGGAGTTGGCAGGCTTGTTTTATTGACAGCGGGGGACACTCTCACGGTGCCCATGAAAGGCCCCATTGTGCATTCGCAATTCCTGCCTCCAAACACGATGAAGCACCCGGCCGTGGAGCAGGGGCAGGCAGCCGAGCTACTCGCTTGCTTCAAAACTTAAACTTGCTCTTAACAAGCTTTAACAAGCTCTCTCCCCCCTGCAAAGGGATTGAGCGATCTCGTGGGCCCAACTTCTGGAGTTTGTTGAAAAGGGGAGTTTATTCCCTGAAGTTAACAGAAGTTGCTTAGGAGGGGTTTAAAGATAAATTGTGAAAATAGATTTTAAAATTCTGGAAAGCCTGTCCCCAGAGGATTGATTGCACCAGCAGCTATGTTTGAGAATGAGGAAAATAAAAGCAACCCTGAAGCAAGTGAAAACTATTAGCACAGCCAATTCAAAAGCTATGGCAAATAATTATTTATCAAATGTCAGCCCCGGTTTTCCCTTCCATGCAGGTAGCTGCTGATTCCCTCCCTGACAATATAGTTGTCTTTCTAAATGACTCGCTGGTGAGGTTCTGAGGATAATGCTTGGTCTTCATCTTCCCCCCCCCTAAAGGCACAAATAACTTGTGCTTTTAATAACAGAGGAGCATGCATTTATTTTGATTGGACACCCAGGGTGGCCCAGAATTGGTGGTGGCTGCTATGGAGCTGGCTAGGTTTCCACTGGGAGAGCTCATGTTTTAATCCTGCATTTGCTCTTAGCTTTTAAAATTTGCTGTTTCCACAAATGTAAAGAAAGCGAGAGCACAGCAGGAGTCAGCTATCGATTTGCAGACAATGTATTCATGACTGCTAATTAGCCTGGGTTTGCTGACCCAGACTGAGGGAAAATGAACCATGAAGGAAAAAAAAAGGAAAGCAAATGCAGTGGCTGGAGCCATTCAGTTCTCAGTGCCTCTTCCGTTTTTCATGGGGAGGGAACTGTACATTTAGATATCATTCAGCTGTGATTCTCCCATGCTGCTGTCTGTGCTCCCTTTCAGATAGCGCTTGGGTCTGTTGCTTTGGGGTCATCCCAGCCTCCCATGGAGGCAGCAAGGAGGGGACAAAGCCCTCGTGGCCCATGGGTTGGAGGGAGGGAGTTTTGGGCTGGTGGGAGCCCTTGGCTGAGCCGCTTGCTGTTTTCTTCTCAGGCTGGTGGTTTGTGAGCACGTCGGAGGAGCAAGGCTGGGTGCCAGCGACCTGCCTGGAGGCCCAGGATGGTGTCCAAGATGAGTTCTCAATGCAGCCCGACGAAGGTAAGAAGCTGCTGGAGACATCTGCCCCAGCTTCTTTGTGCTGAACTGCACAGAGCTCCTCGCAGGACTGCTTAGCCCTCCCTGACTTAGACAGGGCAAGAGCCCAGGGAAGGACAAACCCACACGTGCTGTTCAGTCATGTCTGCCCATAATAGTCCTGCCTGCCCAGCACGCTGCTCCAGTGCTGTAGCAGGAGTGAGGCAGCTGGATACTGGGGGTTTAACTGCTGGCCTTTCTGCTCCTTCACAGAGGAGCTGAAGGTGCCACCTCCAGGGAACACCCAGTTCTGCCATCCCAATGCCTCCTTTAGACCCCAGGGAGCTGTTTTACCTGCACTGAAGGAGGAGCAAAGCTCAGGTCCTAGGACAATTCCCTTGTCTTCTAAACCCATGCAGAACAAAGAGCATGCATGAGCTCATATGAGAACAGCAAGGTTGCAACCTTTGCTTAGAGCAAATCTGAAATGCCCCTGGAGAATGCATTCTTCCCATTGACCACTGTATGCTCAAAGCAGTGCTGTAACTGGCTCAGCCCCTTGCTTGGGGAGATGGAGGTGGGAGGGGAGGCTCAGACCAGGAAGGGCCCCCAGAGGGCTCCAGGCAAGTACAGTCTCTGTGCCACTCTCTGGTGTCAGCCCTGTCTCCTCTTGGACCTGAAGTGCCACCTCCTTACGTCCTCTCTTGTCCTTCTCCTGCTTCCCCAACATGCTCTTCCCAGTCCCATGGAGATACTGGTCTCTGCCCAGGCACGTTGGCCGCCGTCGGACTCTTGGGGACTTGTACACCAGTGGATGGGGTCAAGGTGGACTTCATAGAGACTTGTTTGGCTGCCCATGTTTTGTGCTTAAAGCCTTGTTGTCTGCATGTTTGTTCGCTTTGCATGTGATGGACCCTGCTTGTGTCAGTCCTCAATGTGTGCCGTACATGTTCCTCAGCCTTCCATTAGGCCCACTCATGTCCACCTCTCTTTCCTCTATCAGCTGTTCCTTCTAACTTTTTGAGGCTTCTTTTGTATACAGAGGCTGGAGTTTCTGCTTTCCCCCCAACACATGTATGCAGACTTCTTGCAACTGCTGCCTTAGTTCCTGTAAGAGTAACTCCTCTGAGCCGTGGCCCTGGGGTTGGTGGCTCAGACAGGGTCAGGAGAAGAGCCAGCTTGGTTTTGCTGGATGTGACAGGACATTTTCTGCTTTGACTCACTGGCACGAAGGGAGTGGGAAATCAAGCCCTTCGAGGGCTGTGCTCTTCCAAGAAGACAAAGCCAGGAAACATGCACGGTGGGCATATATGAATGTCCAGAGGTGTGGGGTTTGGAGGTAGACTTCTCCCAAAATGGCCTTCAGTGCCTATTGTGGCACTGCTTAAGCACAACCAATTGCTTTCCTGGGTTTCCTCCAGAGAGGACAGGACAAGGTGAGGGAGAGGGGTGGATGGATGGACCTGTTTGTCTGACATGTTGTCTGCATGGCTGTTAGGAAGTTTCCCCTTCCTCTTGAAGGGAAGAGCATCCATGTCCCTGCTTACCGTTGTTTGGTCTAGTGGACAGGACATCAGGCTCTTCTCCAGGCTCACCACGTGGCTTTGACCAACGTCTTGGGGGACCCAGCTATTTAACAGGGAAGTTCATGTAGTCCTGCTGTTGTAAAGCAGTTTGAGAGCTGTGCACGACAGCATGTCTGTATGTGTGGGGTTACTCCCTGATGTCCATGGGATTTCTTTCCCTCTATAGAGGACAGTCCTTCTTTAAAGGCTCTGAGAAAGAAGATTGAACTGAAATGGATGCATGGAAGGGCTTCTATGAAGAGCAGGTGAAAGGAGAGCTATCATATAAAAGATAGTCTTTAGTCCTAAGGGAGAGGAGGAGATGTTTTAGACAACTTCTCCTTGGACCAGACTAGCTCACCAAAGCTTACATTTCAAAATGCAGCTGGGTTTGTTTTGATATACATTTCACTGGCATTGAGATACATCTGTTTTATGAATGGTTGCGTATCTCTGTCTGTTTGCACCTGTATTACAACAGGAATTATCATTATATAAAGTACTTAACTGTTGTTCAACTGAGTCCAGGTTTCCGTAAAACAGTATCTCCGTGAAACTGCACTTTCTTTCCAACAGAGGAAAAGTACACCGTTATTTACCCATATACCGCAAGAGACCAGGATGAAATGAACCTGGACAAAGGGGCTGTGGTGGAGGTGATCCAGAAGAACCTGGAAGGCTGGTGGAAAATCAGGTACCGTCCCTACCTCTTCCCCTTCCCTGGCACTGCAGCTGGGGCTGTGCAAAGCAGAGACCTGATGCGTGTGGGATGTACAGTCCAAAGGCAAGTCTAGGGTATCGAAAGGGCAGAGTACCAGAACTCATTTCTCTCCATCCCTACAAACTAAGGCTAGCTGACGTTCAGGGCTTCAGCCAAGCATAGCTGTGGTTAAACATCTTTAAAATCTCCCGATTTCCTGTGCTGGGAGGTGGACTGCGTCACGGCATCACATGCCCCAGCAGTGCAGAGGGAACCGGTGTGAGAGCATTAGTGTTACGTCACGTGCTGCTGATAGGAAAACCAGTGAGTGTCCTGGAGGCAGGCTAGATCCTCTGGCTGTGTTAGGAGGCTCCTGCGGAGAAGGGCCGTTGTTCAGGCCAGGTCTGCTGTGTGCAGGGTGTGCTGAGGCCAAAGACTCCAGATCATCGTGAGCTGATACTTGTTTTCTCCTGGAAGCTCATTTTCTCTCGTCTGTGGTCTAGCAAACGGCCGCACTCGAGCAGGGTGGGAGCACATGCTGCAATTTTCTTAACCTTACGTTGAACCTCTGGTCTTGGCAGCAGCAAAGCCCCAGAAAAATGTCCATTGACTTTTTAAGCAGAGGAGAGCTGCCACGAGAGCTCTAAAGGCAATTACAAGCTCAGTAGCTGGTGCCATCTGAGCATAGTGGCTGCAGCCCAGCCAGAGGGGAGAGTCTCTGACGCTGGCGCGGGACCCTCCAGCATGGCAGGGAGACTCCGCGGATGTGGTTTCTCAATCAGATCGCGGGGCTGGTTTCTCTCCTAAACAGTGCAGAATTAGAGCAGGGAAGGGATCCAGGCTGCCGGCACTCAGGCAGAGGGCTTGTGCTTTCTCCAAAGACCAGCTACATCAATCCTAGCAGCAGTGCTCTGGTTTTCCCCTCTGCTTCCCGTGCCAGTGCGCTTCATTCCTGAACTGGTGCCATTGCCGAGGTGAAAAGGAAATCGGGCTTCGCGCCATTTCCAGCCCTCGGCCCGCTGGCTGTGGCTGGCTTGCACGGGAGCATTAGTCATGGCTGGAGCTCTCCAGGTGCCCACGTGCCATGGAGCATGACACCGGGCAAGCTTGTTTTGTCCAGATCATGCAGTACCTTTGGTCAATGCGTGTCCTGAGCTCTGGCTCCAGGGATGTCCGATGGCTCAACACCACTCGAGCGCAGTGGGTTGCTCCTCCGAAGTGTTCGCGGCCCCAGTGCAGCACAGGGGCTCTGCACAGTGACGCTGCTGTTGTTGTCACCGCAGGTACCAGGGCCAAGAAGGCTGGGCCCCCGCCTCCTACCTCAAAAAGGGGAATGGAGAGATGTTCTCACAGAAGCTGGGGTCGGGCTCCTCTGCTCATTCATGTGCCTTGGATCTGGATGGCATCTCCCGGCAGCAGGTTGTTGCGAGCCGAGAGAAGGATGGGCTCGCTGGCCAAAGGGATGGGAGATTCGACAGCCGTCCCCTGCCCAATGCTGACATCCGACGCAGTAAGTGGCCAGTTGGGTGGCCAGTGGTGGCTGGGGTGCCTGCACGGCCTTTCCTGCAGGCTTTTGGGTGACGTAACAGGGTGTGAGGGAGGCAGAAGGTTTGCAGGTGCTGTGAGCTCTGCAGCAAGGTCTGGAGGTGACATTGCACAGCCAAATGGGGCACGAGCACAGTGCTGCCCAGGGACCTGCGAGGATCAGCAAATGTGATGGGGAAAAAAGCCTCCCCCTCCCAGACTGGAGATGCTCTCCTCTCAGAAGCTGGGGCATTTTAACCCCTCTGCAGGCCAGGTCTTCTGGGTCAGGCCTGCAATGAAAAAGCAATTTCGTGTCGTGACCTCAGTGGCATTTCCCAGCAGCACCTGATGGTGCAAAGCTGGTTCCTCTTCCAGCGGGATGCCCTCAAAAGCTGGGTGACCCATGCCACTCAGGGTGCCGGGCAGACAGGTTCCTCCTTTGGCTTCCTTGCCCATGGGGCAGGCTTGGTCCTTGCCTTTCTGTTTTCTCTTTCACTTGTCTTTTCTGAACACACGTGTGACCAAAAGCCAGAAATTCAACAGCATCTGAAATTCTTCCTCCACAGAGTCACCAAAGATGAGGCAGAGACCCCCTCCTCGCCGAGATCTCACCATAGTAAGTGCCAGCTGCTGTAGGAGAGCAGCAATGGCAAAGGCAGTCGGAGAGGAGCACTGAAAGGAGCTCTGGTCACTGGTTGTTTTTCGCCTGGGATCTTGCCCCTGTACCATGGGCTCTGCTCTTGGTCAAGGCTGGAGTACGCATGCCACCTCCCTGCTGTCTTAAGACTCTTCTCTTTGCATGTGGTCTTTAAATGAACTTTTGGCCAGTCTGTCCCACAAGGCTGGGTTGCCAGTGGGAGGCTGCAGACTGGCTCCCTCCCTCTGGGGAGGGTGACTCTGCTGTCAGCAAGAGTTCTGGCGCTGAGCAATTTTCTGCTCAGCCTGGAAATGGTTTGCTGGTTTGTGTTGATGAGGGTGCTGCATGGGCACAGCGGATCTCCCTGGCTATGCTGGCTTGTGTCTCTGCAGGCTGGTGGTCCGTGTGGATGTTGTGTCGCACCTTCTGTAGAAACATGCTGATGGGTTTTCTTTTTTCTTGTCATAGCCACGTGGTTTGAACCTGCCTAAACCTCCTGTCCCTCCTCAAGTGGAAGAGGAATATTACACTATCGCTGACTTCCAGACGACCATCCCTGACGGCATCAGCTTCCAGGCAGGAATGAAAGTAGAGGTGAGACTGTTATCTTCCCTTCTCACATCTTTGTGTCAGTGCAGCGCTCCTGACTCCCATTGCCCTTGGACCTGTTTCAGGCAGGAGCTCCCTTTCCAAGCAGGGAAGATCTGCTCACCACAGGGTTCTGGGTGGAAACCGGGCATGGTGGTCCATGTGGTTGCCTCTGTGGACTGTTAACATCCCAGGGCTCTCCTAGTGTGGGAGAGAAACCTGTATGAGCTCATGAGACTTTGGAGTCCCTGGTGCTCTTGGTGGCCTCCTGTCCCCCAAGTGTGTGGGTGCTGTGTTGTCTGAGCTAGTGGAAATTAAAACCATGTCACAAATGGGGGTAGAGATGGTGTTTTTTTCTTATTTAGGCCAGGTGTAAAGTTAAAAGACCTTCCAGAACTGTTTTCCTAGCACACCTGCTTTTGCTGGCAGAATCTCTCTTGCAGATGTGATTTTGCTTTTCAAAATGTAAGCTGTGCCTCTCTAAGAAGATTTTTTCCTTTACGGCTGCCCCGGTCAGCTCCTCCCAGGTCCCAGCCCCACTTCTGGAGCATGCAGAGGCCAGACAGTTGCTGATCCGTGCGGTATCGCTGCCGGTTGATCGCTCCAACAGTGCCGCGCAGTGGCCACCACCAGTACCCAGCATCCCGGTCCTGTCTCCCAGGTGGGATGGTGATAGCTCAGCCACAGCTCCTTGACATGGCTATGTTGTTCCTCAGTCCCATGGCATGCAGGTCCCCTTCCCTGGCAGAGGTCGTTAGCAGGTTCCCCTCCTGTTAGGATACCAGTCCTATGATTACATGGCTTTTGGTTAGCAGGACAGGGAGGCACTGAGGTCATATACCACCCTGACATCACTTCAGAGACACCCAGCATCCCCTCTTGTGCAGAGAGGGCTTCTGCATGGATGTCTGAGGTTTCCTTTCCCTTCGGCAGGTTATTGAGAAGAACCTGAGCGGCTGGTGGTACATTCAGATTGAGGAGAAGGAAGGCTGGGCCCCTGCCACATTCATCGATAAGTACAAGAAAACCAGCAACGCATCCAGGCCGAATTTCCTGGCTCCGCTACCCAACGAAATGGCCCAGCTCCGGCTCGGTGATGCTGTGGCCGACAGCAGCACCGGTGAGGAAGTGACAGGACCGTGCCGTCCTCTGCCGGAGGCTCCTCCTAACGGTACGGACTCTGGTGGGAAGTGGGCCAAAGACTGGAAGGGGAAGGAGGCTCCCGAGAGTGGGGACCTAGCCTTTGCTGGTGGCTACGAGGAGATCTCGGACCGTGACACAGAGGAGAAGCCCAGCCTGCCACCCAGGAAGGAGTCCATCATTAAATCGGAAGGCGAGTTACTGGAGAGGCAGAGGCCTCCCCCCAAGCCCCCGGGCATGATTTTGCCCATGATCCCACCCAAGCAGTTGGCGGCCCCGAAGGACAGCAAGAAGCCCGAGCTGAAACCGGAGAAGGGCAAACTCTTTCAGCTGAAAAACGAAATGGGACTGGAATGTGGACACAAGGTGTCAGCCAAGGAAGTGAAGAAGCCAAACCTCCGGCCAATTGTCAAGCCAACCAAGCCAAAAGCTGAGCCTGTGGAGGACAAACCTGAGCCCATCACCCAGAATCCGTTCTTGAAGTCAAGACCTCAGATCAGGCCAAAACCCGCTGCAGCCCCCAGGACTGACCCACCTCCAGCTGATGATAAACTGGACATTTGCAGCCTGCGGAGCAAGCTTAGACCTGCAAAGTGTCCAGAGAAACCCTCCGAGCAGGACACCGCTGCCGGTGAAAGCTCCTTCAGTAACGCCATGGTCTCTTCGGAGGCTTCTGGAAGGTTTCAGGAGAGACCAAGCATGGAGAGCAAACCCCTGCCCAAGCTGGACAGCCATGCCATGAAAGAGCCGCTGCCCAAATCTCCCCCGGGCCCAGCAAACACCCCGGCTGCCAGGGAGCCCCCGCCGCCGCGCCCTGTTGTGCCACCCCGCAGACCACCCCCTCCAAAGAAAACAGGGGGTCCTGCCTCCAGCCCCACGGCGGAGCTCAGGGCCCCGGCACGGGAAGCGCCTGAAATCAGGTCATCCCCAGTGCCAGGGAGACCCATGCTGGTTCCTCCGAAAGCAAAGCCATTCCTCTCTGCCTCCGTCCAAGACGAAACCAAAGTGAAAAGCAGCGTAAGCCCAAAGGTTATATCCAAGCCAGTGGAGAGAGGGGAAGCCAAGGAGAGGACCTCAGCCCCCATCTCCAGTCTGGACATCTCCAGGGAAGCTCTCTATGTGGCAGTGGCAGATTTTGAAGGCGATGAGGAGACCAACAGCTTTAAAGAAGGGACTTTGTTTGAAGTTCGTGAGAAGAACAGCAGTGGCTGGTGGTTTTGCAAGGTCCTGACTGGGGGGCCGTGCTGGGAGGGCTGGATCCCTTCCAATTACCTACGGAAGAAGCCATAGCTGCTCCTCTGCTTGCACAGCTGGAGGTTCCCTGGTCTCTCACCTGAGTATTTAATTAGCAGATTAATTTATAGTTTTCCATGAGGCTGGCTTTAAAAAAAAAAGATAATAATTGAGATCCCATGCATCCCAGCTGGTGCCTGTTGGCAGCAGCATGGAGGAAGCAGCTCGGCTTCCCTTGCCCACCCATGTGCTCCCACCTGCCCTCCTCCCCGTGTCCCCCCGTCCCCCCTGCCCTCCTCCCCGTGCCCCCCCGAGCACTGCGCTCCCGCGGCCGTGCTGGCAGCCCAGCCGTGCAGCTGGAGCTGCTCTGGCCAAGCTTCGTGGCATACGATGACTACCATGGTTCTCCATGCTGGGGAGATGGACCTTCATAGACATTTCTGCCACCTGTACAGGGAATTAGAAAGAAATACAGCAGTAGCCAGGGAGAGAAGTGAAGCATGGAACGGTACCAACAAAGGAAATCTGGCCGCACAAAAGGATTTGCCTTTCCCTGAGGCTCAGTGTCACAGTCAAATGTTGTAGGTCACGTTGCTTAGTCCAGGTGCGTAGCAGAGCCATAGGGAACGTGGCAAAAAGGAGGAATGATTGCTGAGAACAGGGTCCCTGTAGCTCTCAATGCACGTGCAGGCACAGGCATTGTGCTCCGGTTAAGGGCTGTGCCTTGCTCCCCCCCATGCATGCCACGGGACCGTCCCTTGGCCCTTCCGTGCTCTACAATAACAAGTGTTAACTTCAACATCCTCCTGGTGGAAAAAAAAAATATTGGTTAGCATACACACACACACACACACACACACACACACCAGGTCCTCTCTGTGCTGATCCAGGAAGCTATGCAGGCTTCTCCTTTGCAGTATTGCAACCAAACAACAAGAGGTGTTTTGCTTCGATAGCTGAAGAATACTATGCAAGGCACAGACGACCAAAATGACCCCAAAAGCCCTGGAAAGAGGATGATTTGCTTTCCTTCCCACACAGACTGCCTGGCCTGTTGGACTAATAGGGGACCGCCCATTCCCGTGACCCACAGAGCTTTCCCTGGGCTTGGGGGGCAGCAGCCAGGAGGTGGGTCCTTCAGTAGGTGCTGATACTATCAAGTGCAATCCAGAATTTGGGAGTTCAGCTCCTCATCACAACCAGTTGCGAGGCGTGCCTGGTGCTCAGGGGCTCCCTGCCTTGTTTGTCACCCCATCTGCCTGTCTTCCAGGTACTTTCATTTCATCCTGCGTGGCCGGCTGTTTGGGGAGCTTCAGGTCAAGCAGAGCCTGGGGTTTTTCCGTGCGGACATTCCTGCCTGCCAAGCCTAATCTATCTTGCCTACAGTGTTGCTTATCCCAGCAGGAGGGTGAGCGTGGATGAGCTGTCATTCCCCAGTGCTGCTTTCTTCCCTTCTGTACTTGGCTACTTGCAGATTCAGGGCCACGTTTCTCTCTCTGGAAGAGCTTTAAACCCAGTGCTTCTGTGGGTTTCCTGTTGACCAAGCCTCTTTGCCCTTTCTAGTCTAATTGCAAGTGTAAGCACTGCAGCCACTGCTCTGCAGCTGCATTGGTTTGCTGCTGAAAAAAAATACAGTTTTCCCTCTAATTCGAGGCTGGCAGAATTGAAGGAGTGTTCTCCACTCCCCGAGGCGCTCACTTCCTTCTCTGTCCCATATTTTCTACCCTGGAAACGTGGAGTTGAAGATATCTCTGTCTGCATACAGAATGAAAATGGTGGTCCCTCAGGCCAAGGTCATTCTGGGAGGGTGATGAGGCAGTTTGTCCCAGCCCTGCTTTGATCTGATAGAGAAGCCCTGACCATCCCAGTCAGGCCTCATATCTAGAAGCCCCAAGGTTCATTTTTAGCCATGGGAATGCATGCACCTCGGTCTCCAGCTGATTCCTCTCCCTCCCACCTACGGTTTTCTCTGGTGGCACATCAGCCTTTGATCAGGCTGACTCACCTGAGCTGGCAATAAGCAATACATCTGCAACCCAATCCAATAACAAAGTTCCTTGCGTGGCACATTGCGAGGTGTTGATGTGCTCCCGGGAGAGTTGCAGGGTGGGTTGGGGGAACAATGCTGCCTTGTCTCTGTGCATCTCTTGCTCCAGTAAATCTCTTTTGCTTTGGAAAGGAACGGGGACAGGATGAGTTAAGCCAGAGCTGCCCGGTGGCCAAATCCAGCCCCCACCGTATCTGGGGAGGGGGCTGGACCTGTGTCCCCTGTCCGCTCTGGCAGTTTCACGCAGAGGGTGGAAGGGCTGTGTGCCCTTTCCCCGTGGCACTGTGTCCTTGCTCTCTCTTTCCTGAATGGCCTTTTAATCTCAGAAGTGTCTCTCCTTTCTCTGTCTCAGAGACCTCGCTGCCCCCGGCTTTCCTCAGAGGGGACAATGCTATTTCTGTTGCCTCCGTACTAAATGAGGGCTATTTCTGCTTTCCTCCCAGACTGAACCTCAGAACTGGTAGTGCTTCATTTTGCTGACACAAGTACTGTATTTGGCTCATTGAGCGCGTGACAGGATCGCTCCCTTGTTCCCAAAGAGCTTCCAAGAAGGCAGGGTGAGTTCCCAAGGGGGGGGTCACCCTCAGTAGGGTGCCAACACCTGCAGCCTTACCCCTTCCTACCACTCTTCCATCTGTGAAGGGACCGCAGGCTGGACAACAGCTCACATTAGGAAGATGCTGAGAGCCATTGGGCTGGCAGGGCTTCGCCCCCCCGCCCATCCAACATGTGCTCCCCGGTTCGGCAGCCGCGTGTGCCCTCTGCCAGGCTGCGCCTCCTCTCTGTACCTCGCACGTCAAATGCGGCCAAGCTCCCTGACTACCTCGTGAGGAGGAGGAGGGCAGCCAGGAGGCTCGGTTCCCTGAGCTTGGCTGCGAGGCGCATCACCCCATCAGCCAAAGACCAACCTCCCTCCTTGCCCATCACCAGCGCAGCCCCGAGGCCGGGGCTTGCAGCAAGGGGGGGGTCATCACTGCGGCTTGGGGCGGAAGAGCCGAGTGTCGGGGGAGTCCCGCAGCTAGGCACATCCCTGGCAGGCTGGAGGCCCCTGCTGCACCTC
>NW_008824283.1:1435637-1436356 GCF_000699105.1 Pygoscelis adeliae | reverse complement strand
GGGGATGTTTCTCCTGTGCAGCTGTGGCTGTGGGGGGCTGCTGCTGTATCAACACTCCCCATGTGGGGTTCTTAGCCTGGTTCCCGCTTTGCATTGTGTGTACCCTGGTGCTCATGAGAAGGAAAAAATGTCATTGCTAGGTTAAACAGTGCTCAGCAAAACTTTGGTTTTTTTTTCTTCCCATCCCTGTGAGCCAGTAGACAGAGGAGCATTGCACAGCTGACCCTCCCAGCCCTGCATCGGTGGGACGTACCATCCGTCTGTCCGGGCAGCCTTGGCTGTGCTCCCTGCCATGCACAGTGGTGCCTGGGAGCGGCGAGGGTCACGGGGACCCTGGCAGCTCCTTGGGTCTCACCTGTGTGCCCAAGCCTGGATGGGTGTCCCAGCAAATGGGGCAGTGCAAGTGTAGCTATTTTGTTACTTTGAGCTCAAGCCAGCAGGTTGAGCCTGGTGATTTTTTGGGAAGTGCAGGGGAGAGAAAGCGAGAGAGAGTGCCTGCCCGTCCTGAGGGGCTCTTGGGGGTTCAGGCTGGCCAGAGTATGGGGCTACATTAATTGAAAAGGCTCAGGCAAAAGTAGGGATTGGACCCCCCCCACAGCCCAAGTGCCTTCTGGCAGAAGGCTGTGGTATTGCGCACATGCAGTGCTTGGTAAGGGATAGGCAAGAAGGAGGGGGGGGGGAAAAAAAAAAAAAAAAAAAAAAAAAACAAAACAGAATTC